>NW_006921606.1:10454329-10455610 GCF_000298275.1 Orycteropus afer afer
CATTCCTTGGAGAAGGATGTCATGCTTGGTAGGGTGGAGGGTCGACGAAAGAGGGGGAGGCCTTCAACGAGATGGATTGACACGGTGGCTGTGATGATGGGCTCAAGTATAGCAGGGATTGTGGGGCTGGTGCGGGATCAGGCAGTGTTTCATTCTGTTGTGCATGGGGTTGCTATGAGTCGGAAACGACTTGACGGCACTTAACAACACAACAACATTTATTTTTAATAGATGCTGGAGAAAAAAAAATACATTTTTTTTTTTTATTTTTATGTTTTTTTAATCCTTTGCAATATCAGCCTAGTCATGTCTTCCTTATCTTCAAACAGTTATACAATACTTTGATAAAGTGCACAGGTGAATATGTGCCCCAGAAGGCAGAGAGTATGTGACATGATGGCATGGGTCCTCGCCTGAAGTATTAGTTTCATACCGTTGCCTTACAACTTATTGCAAACTACATTGCTTAAAACAACAGAAAGTTATTATCTCACAATTCTGGAGAGTATAAATCTAAAATCAAGGTGGTGGTAGGGTTATGCTCTTTCCAAAGGCTCCAGGAGAAAATTATTCCTTGCCTATTCCCAATTTTTGATGATTGGCTAGAATCTTTGGTTTCCTTGGCTGTGACACATCACTCTAATCCTTGCCTCCGTCATTACATGTGCTCCTGTCTCTTTTCAAACTCTTGTATAAGGAAACCATTGAAATTGGATTAAAACTCACTCTACTCCAGTACAGCCTCAAGTTAACTTACCTGATAAGATCTTTAAAGACCCTATTTCCAAACAAGGTCACATTCAGTTATTGGGTTAAGGTGACATTCACAGGTATTGGAGAGGGCACAATTCAATCCATAACAACTGAGAACCCAAGGCTCAGAGAGTGGTCATGGAACAGTCACTACATGACTGTGAGTTCTTGAACAGGTCAGTATCTTGTGTGATGGTTTTGGTTAAGGAATTTTGACATAATTTGTTTGCAGACTAAGAATACATAACATGCTGAGGACATTGAATATTCTAAGTTTTACAATAAAGAACATTGTTAAGAAATTTGAGAAGGTAACCTTATTTTTCCCCAAGGCATTGCTATTGATATCTTTCTTTTTCTTCTTCTTCTTTTTTTAATTTTATTGTGGTGAAAATATACACAACAAGACATTAAGAAAATTCCAATTTTTACCTCAGGGACATTTATGCCATTTTTCATGTTGTAACACAATTATTGCCATCCTTTTCCAAAATATTCCACGATTATTAGCATAAACACAATGTCCTG
>NW_006921606.1:10455710-10458158 GCF_000298275.1 Orycteropus afer afer
CCTGCCCCTCACTCCCCTCTCATCCCTGGTAATCAGCAAAGAAAATTTCCTTCCACGTATAAATTGTTCCTTGATTATTTACAATGGCGGACTATGACAATATTTATCTTCTGTGATTGACTTATTTCACGCAGCATAATATCCTCCAAGTTCATCCACGTTATGCAGTGTTTTGCAGATTCTGCATTGTTCCTTAATGTTGCATAGTATTCAATTGTGTGTATGTACATTCATTTGCTTATCCATTCTTCGGTTGATGGGCACCTAGGTTGTTTCCATCTCTTTTCTATTTTGAATAGTGCTGCAATGAACATGGGTGTGCATATATCTGTTCCTGTCCTGACTTTCACTTCTTCTGGATATATACCTAATAATGGGATGCCTGGATCAAATGGTATTTCTATTTCCAGCTTTATAAGGAATCACAATACCATTTTCCACAATAGCTGTAGCATTTTACAGTCTCACCAGCAGTGTATGAGAGTGCCAAACTCCCCACATCCTCATCAGCATTTGTTATTTTCTGTCTTGTTGAACTTTGCTATTAATGCTGAGGTGAGATGGTATCTCATGGTTGTTTTGATTTGCATCTCTGCAATGGCTGTTGATTGTGAACATTTCTTCAGGTATTTGTTGGCTGCCTGAATATCTTCTTTGGTGAAGTATCTGTTCATGTCTTCTGACCAATTTTTCATTGGATTGTTTGACTTTTTGATGTTGAGGTGTTGGAGTTTTCTATAAATTTTAGAAATAAGTCTTTTGTCCATTATGTCATTGCTGAATGTTTTATTTGTTTTTCCCCATTCCATATGTTCTCTTCTTCTCTTTTGCAGAAGTCTTTTGATGCACATAAGAATTTAATTTTTAGAAGGTCCTGTTCACGTAGTTTATCTTCTGAAGTTTGTGCATCTTGGATTATGCTTGGTAGTCTGTTCATGCCATAAATTAGGGCTCCTAAATTTGCCCTTATTTTTTCTTTGATGAACTTTATAGTTTTATGTTTCATATTTAAGTCTGTGATCTGCCTGGAGTTTGTTTCTGTTTATGGAGTGAGGTGTAAATCTTGCTTCATTTTTATACAAATAGATATACAGTTTTTCCAGCACCATTTGTGAAAGACACTGTCTTTTCCTCTTTCAGTGGATTTTGGCCCTTTGTCAAAGATCAGCTCACCACAGGTCAATGAAATGATTAATGGGCTCTCAATTCTTCTCCATTGGTGTATATATCTGTCATTGAACCAATACCAGGCAGTTTTGACTACTGTGGCTGTATAGTAGGTTTTGAGATCCGGCAATGTGAGACCTCCTACTTTGTTTTTCTTCTTCAGTAGTGCTTTGCTTATCCTATGTCTCTTTCCTATCCCTATAAAATTAGTGATTTTTTTTTTCCATATCTTTAAGGACTGTGGACAAAATCCGGATGAGCATTGCTTTTAATATATGGATTGCTTTGGGTAATAATGACCTGTTCACAATGTTCAATCTTCCTATCCATGAGTATGGTATAGTCTTGCATTTATGTAGAGCTTTTACAGTTTCTTAAAGTAGTGTTTTATACTTTTTTTGTATAGGTATTTTATGTTCCTGATAATACTTATTCCCAAGTATCTTTTCTTTTTGGTAGCTATTACAAATGTTATTGATTTCCTTAATTCCTTTCCAGAGATCTCATTGCTGTTATAGAGGAATCCAACTGATTCTTGTATGTTGATCTTGTATCCTGCCACTATGCTAAATCTTTCAATAAATTCCAGTAGTTTTTTTTTTTTTTTCCTCAGTCTTTTGGGTTTTCTATATGCAAGATCATATCATCTGCAAATAGTGATAGTTTTACTTCTTCCTTACCAATTTGGATGCCCTTGATTTCCCTTTCTTGCCTTATTGTCTGGCTAGAACTTCCAAACAATGCTGTAGAATAGAAGTGGAGATAGAGGTCATAGTTGTCTGGTTCCTGTTCAAAAGGGAATGGTTTCAGTCTCTCTCTATTGAGATGACAGTGGGGTGTTAGTTTTGCATGTTGTTGTTGTTGTTGTTGTTAAGTGCCATCGAGTCATTTCCGAATCATAGCGACCCCATGCACAGCAGAACGAAACACTGCCCGATCCCGCGCCAGACCCACAATCCCTGCTATACTTGAGCCCATCATCGCAGTCACTGTATCAATCCATCTCGTTGAAGGCCTCCCCCTCTTTCATCAACTCTCCACCCTACCAAGCATGACATCCTTCTCCAGGGAATGGTCCCTTCTGACAGCATGACCAAAATAGGTGAGACAAAATCTGGCCATTCTTGCTTCCAAGGAGCATTCTGGATGCACTTCCTCCAGGACAGATCTGTCAGTTCTTTCAGCAGTCCATGGTACTTTCAGCATTCTCCGCCAGCACCACAACTCAAAAGCATCAACTCTTCTTCGGTCTTCCTTATTCATTGTCCAGCTCTCACATGC
>NW_006921606.1:10460993-10477414 GCF_000298275.1 Orycteropus afer afer
GACAGACAAGTTTGTCCTGCTGTTGGAGAACTCTCATATCCCCCCCACCTGGGTCCCTGTGGCTGACTGTTCCTCTGTCTGGCTTCCTGTCTTTTAATATATGCCCTTTATTGTGTTGAGGAAATTCCGTTCTGTTCCTATTTTTCTGAGAACTTTAATCAAAAATCATTGTTGGAATTTATCAAGTGCCTTTTCTGCATCTATTGATATGATCATGCAATTCTTTTCTTTATGTTACTTATGTGATGGATCAGTTGATTGTTTTTCTAACGTTGAACCATACTTGTATACCTGGTATGAATCCTAGTTGGTCATGATTTTTTTTTTTTTTTTGTGATATGTTGTTGGAGTCTATTGGCTAGGATTTTATTGAATATTTTTGCATATTTGTTCATGAGGGATATTGTTCTGTAGTTCTCCTTTTTAGTGATGTCTTTGCTGGTTTTGGTATATGGATTATGCTTACTTTATAAAATGAATTTGGAAGGATTCCATCCTTTTCTATATTCTGGAGTAGATTGAGTAGGATTGGTGTCAGCTGTTCTCTGAATGATTGGCAGAATTCTCCAGTGAAACCATTAGGGCCAGGACTTTTTTGTTGGTAATATTTTTTTATGACTTGCTCAGTTTCTTCTTTTGTTATAGGTCTCTTCAAGTTTTCTACCCCAATCTGTGTTAGTTAAGGTAAGTAGTATAGTGTGTTTCTAGAAATCTGTCCATTTCTTCTAGGTTTTCAAATTTGTTGAAGTATGGTTCTTCACAGTATCCTTTTATTATTCTTTTTATTTCTGTTGGTTCTGTTGTAATGTCATTCCTTTCATTTATTATTAGTTGTTAGTTACATCTTCTCCTTGTTTTCCTTTGTTAAGTTTGTGTGTGGCTCGTCAATTTCATCAATTTTTTTTTCAAAGAACCAACTTCTAGTCTTGTTGATTTCTTCTATTGTATTTCTATTTTGTTTCATTTATTTCTGCTCAAATATTTATCTCTTTCCTTCTTTTTACTGTAGTTTTTTTTTTTTTTTTTTTTTGCTGTTCTTTTTCTAATTGTTAGAGGTGGTGAATTAAGGTGTTGTTTTTGGTTCTTTCTTCATTTTGATGTGTATATCTCTTGCTATAAATTACCCTCTGATCACTGTTTTTGCTGTGTTCCAAAGATTTGGGTATGTTCTGTTTTCATTCTCATTTGATTCAAAGAATTTTTTATTTCATTTTTTATTAATTCTATTACCCAGTCATTTTTTACGAGGTTTTTATTCACTTTCCATGTGTTTGTTGTTTTTCCATTGGTCTTCCTAGTGTTGATTTCTAATTTTATAGCACTGTGATCTGACAAGATGCTTTGCAGTGTCTCAATATTTTTAAATGTATTGAGGTTCACTTTGTGGGTTAGCATATGGTCAATCCTGGAGAATGTTCCATGTGTGCTGGAAAAGAATTTATATTTTGCTGTTTTGGGGTGAAGTGCTCTGTACATGTCCATAGGGTCAAATGCATTGATTGAATTGTTTAATTTTCTGCATTTTTGTTGAGTTTCTTTCCAGTTGTCATTAGTTTAATTGTAAGTGGTATATTAAATTTCCCTAGGCTTACTGTGGAGTCATTTATTTGTCTTTTCAATTCTGTTAAAGTCTACTTTATATATTTAGGGACTCTTTCATTGGTTGTGTAGATATTTTTTATGGTTTTATCCTTTTGTTCAACTGATCCTTTAATCATTATATAATGTCCTTCCTTGTCTCTTATGGTCATTTTTGTCTTAAAGCCCATTTTATCAGAAATTAATATTGCCACTCTTATTTGCCATTTGTTTGATATATCTTTTTCCAAACTTTGATTTTTAGTCTAGTTTTGTCTTTATGTCTAAGATGAGTGTCTTGTAGACAGTACATTGATGGATCATGTTTTCTTATCCAGTCTGCAACTCTCTATCTCTTGAGTGATGCATTTAATCCATTTATATTTAGTGTAATTATCAATAAATATGAATTTATTGACATAATTTTGTCATTTTTGTGTGTGCATGTTTATCCTGGTTTCTTTATTCCATATAATTTTCTGTGCTGAGCTCATTTTGTTTATGATTCTTGTTATCATATCCTTCATTGCTATTGCTTTAGTATTTGCTAAGTATTTGTGCTTGACCTCTTTCTTATTTTGATGTGAAGGTTTATTATTTTTCTTTGTGGTTACCCTACAATTTATAATTTTCTTCCAAAGTTTAAAACAATCTGCTCTATCTCACAATATTCTTGAGTTCCTCACCATTTAAAAGTTCTGTTACTACATTATTTATTCCCTCTTTTTGGTTTGTATTTGTCCTCATTTACCAACTGATGTCTCTGATTCTTTGTTTACAGTCTTGTAAGCTTATTTTACTTTGGATACTTCTATAACTGGGTTAGTTTCTGGATTTTGTCATCATGTGTCTTAATCATTGGTTGTTGCTTACTCTTGCTGGCTCTCTTTCTGAAGGACTCTCTTTAACACCTTTTATAAAGTTGGTCAGAGTGTAACAAATTCCCTTGATTTCTACTTATCCAGAAATCTACTAATTTGACAGACAATTTTGCTGGATATATAATGCTTAGTTGGAAATGTTTTTTTCTTTCAGGATTTTATATATATTATCCTGTTGCCTTCTCATCTGCATGGTTTCTGCAGAGAAATCAAAGCTTAGTCTTACTGGTTTTCTTTTGTAGGTAACTTTGTGTTTTCTCTTCTGCTTTCAGATTCTTCCTTTGTCTTTGGTTTTGGGGAGTTTGATAATGATATGTCTTGGTGTTTTTCTTTTGGGGTCTATCCTATTTGGGGTTCACTGAAGTTCTTGAATGGATATATTCTCATCTTTCATCTTATTAGGGAAATTGTCTTGCAACAAATCTTTGAAAATTTTTTCTCTGGTTTTATCTGTCTCTTCCTATTCTGGAATTCTGATTGCATGTAGTTTATTCCTCTTGATGGTAATCCCCATGAATCTTAGGGTTTCTTCATTATGTTTTGATCTTGTGTCTGATTGATCCTTTAGCAAAGTAGTATTGAAGTACTTGTCTTCAATCTCATTAATTTTGTCTTCCATTGATTCTATTGTATTCCTTTGCTCATTTAATGTATTATCTATTTCTGAAATCTTAGTATCTTAGTATTCATCTTCTGGATTTCTGTTTGTTGTTTTTGTATAATTTCTAATTTTTTGTTTATTTTGTCAATTTGCTCTTGTATTGTTTTCCTAAAATGTTCTAGGATTGTTTCTATGTTTTCCTTAATTTTTTCAGTGTTCTCCTGGATCTTGTCAGTGCTTTTGTTGATCTGTCGTCTATTAATCCATTGAAAGCACCCAAATATAATTCTTTTGAATTCCTTACCAGGAAGTTCCAATCCTGTTTCTTCCTCTTGGAAGAAACCAGTTTTGTGGGTTTGTATCCTGGTCCCTTGTTTCTGCTACTCTACCTTGCTTTTTTTTGTGCAGACTGTAATGGTCTGTTGTCTCCAAGATATTGTGCTGGTATAGTATTTATGTTTAATTTGTGATTGTATGTTGGTGTGATTTATGCAAGATTTATATATATATATATATATATATATATATATATTTTTTTTTTTTTTCCCTTTATTTTGTTTTAAGAGCTATGCTGGCATAGTGCCTAAAGCACTTGACTGCTAACCTGAAGGCTGGTGGGTCAAACCCACCAGCCACTCCTCAGAAGGAAGGTTGGGCAATCTACTTCTGTAGTGATACTGCCTTGGAAACCCAAGGAGGGGTGGCTATGAGTCAGATCCAACTTGACAGCAGTGAGTTTGGTTTTGTTTTTGGTGGATTTTATTTTGATATATCTATGTAAGTAGCTTCCTGTGCTGTTCTATTTGCTAGTAGTCAGCACTTGGGCACTCACCACCTGTCTCCTGATAGGTGTGATAGAGAATGAGAGTGTGTGTGAGCAGATCTCTGTTAGCTCTTTGTAAAGAGCAGTTGAAGGTGACTTGAAGTGGTATTGGCCACCATCTATCATTAGTCAGTTGGTTCCAATAAAAGTGGTGGCTCTCACTCAGTGGGTGTGGCTCCCAGAGAAACAGGTATGGTTGGGTTGTGTGGGAATTGTTGCTGTCCCCACTCAGTTAGACCAAAATAAATAAATAATGAAGAACCATAAAGTAAAAACAAGAGAAAAAAAACTCAAACCACACAAACAAACAGGAAAAAATATAAAAAAAAAAAAAAAAGAAAGGAAGAAAACAGCAATAAATAAGAAAAAAATTCAAAATATATTAAAAAGCATAAAATAAATATAATGTGAAAAAGAGGTAAAAAAAAAAAAACAACCCTACAATATCTGGGGAGGGAGGAATGAGAGAAAAGCGCAAGAGTAAATGAGAAGGTGACCAGGAAGAGGGAAGAATAAAACACACACACACACACACAAACTGGGATGGGAAGGAGGAAAACAAAAAGAAGATAAAAAGAATAATTTTAAAACAAACAAACAAAAACAAAACCATGGAGACAGAGCACAGCACCCAGGCTCTGCCAGAGCACAGACTGGGATGGAGTCCCTGCAGGTGAAAAAAGGTGCATGTGTGGGTGGCCACACCCATGTTCAACAAGAGGACACAGGGCACAAAAGTAGTAAGTGGAATATTGCACCTCTCCAGTCATCATTCTCTGGTATGATTGCCCATACTGTCTTCAGTAGGGGAAGCCCACTTCTAGGTCACAGTCCAAGCAAGAAGGTCACCTGCACACACACAAAACAGCAGTGCTGGCTACTTATAAACATCCAAAATGGCTGCACCTTCAGGACAGCCACTTAGCAGTCCACAGGTCCACCTTCCTCATTATTCTCCCTTCTGGTTGTCAGGTACCAATTCAATCCTCACCCATACAGCTTTGGTGAGCAGAGCTGATTCTTTGGTTGGCATCAGGAAGTACTCAAAATGTCTGTGCCCTCTGGACTATCCAGTCTTCAGCTCCATTTGCCTCCTTACTCACTGTTTCATTCAAGTTCTTCTACTAGTTGGTATTTAACCTGTTTCTTTATCCTTCCCTTCAAAGCTCAGCTTCCAGGATTATCTTCTGGATTGGTTTCAATTATTTTCTCATTGCTTTGTTGCAGAAGGTTGGTGTGGCTTGTCTACCTATTCTGCCATCTTGCCAGAACTCCCTAATATTGATATCTTGTTGCCTTCAAGTTGAATTAAATTTACAATGATTCCATAGGTGCAGAGTGAAAGAGTACACTATAAGGTGTTCAAGAGATTGACCTTTTTGAAACAGATCACTCAGCTTTACTTCCAAGGTGCATTTGGGTGCATTTGAACCACCAACCTGTTGGATAGTAGTTGAGTGCTTGGGAGCTCTGGTGGTGTAGTGCCTAAGAATTTGACTGGTAACCAGAAGGCTGGAGGTTCAAATCCATCAGCCACTACTCAGAAGGAAGACTGGGCAATCTACTTCCATAGAGATATCGCCTTGGAAACCCAAGGGGTCGCAATGAGTTGAATTCAACTTGATGACCATAAGGTTTTTTTTTTTTCCCCCCCCCAGAGTGCTTAACCATTTGCTCTACCAAGGTACTTCTAAATATTGATCTATTAAGGCAATATTTCAGACAGAGAAGAGAATGTCAGGCCCAGAAAAGAAGAAGATAAAGAAAAGAAAAGACAAAAAAAAAAATGACATACTAAGCTCAGTTTTGATAGAACATAAAGTGACAGAAAGTCTGAGCAGGGGAAGGAAGAAGCAATCCTAGATGATATAAGCTTCTCAGAGATTTTCAAGGTGCATAAGAGATTTTGGCCAATCTCCTCAAGCAGGCTATTCTTGGTAGTAGTTATAGCACTGTAGTAGGAAGTATAAGGCTTAGATATTAGTCCCTGCTCTACCCCTATTCTGTGAACTTAGGCAAACTATTTCACCTGTCAATTCATATCTATAAAACAGGAATATTTTGTATACATCATAAGACTTTGAGTTTCAACTAAGTAGCAGTTTGTGGAAATATTCTGGGATTTATCCTGTATTCTATAAAAATAAGAGTTTATTAATAAAAAAATCTCAAAGATATAATGTCATGAATGATATGTGCTTCATATTTTTGTTTTAACAAAATAACACAGTGATGTATTTCATTGTTTTGAATGCAATCAAATGGATCCAAATGAATACATAAAATAATTGAATCTGAACTATCATATGGCTCACTTGTGCTTTGGCTACTGCCAGAATCAACTGAAATTCATGATCTCTGGCTAATGGTAATCAGATTCTTTTTTTCTTGACAGATGGAAGATTTGAAAATAATTTTATACACATCAGCTTACTTATCACACTCAATTTGAACATATTTATTGAATCATTTTAGCTTAAATAAAATTAAATCAAACTTAAAGACATTTTGCAAAAGTTGATCACTGAAAAAGTTCAATAGTAGATCTAAGGCTGAGGATGAAAACTTGTATCAGAGGTAAGGGAACACAGAACTTGAACCTGAATAGAGAAAACTTTTATAAGATCATTTGTAGACCTCAAGTTCTCTGCTGTAGCTGGAGCAAGAAGATACTTTTCTTCCAAAGGGAACAAGAAACATCTTAGAAGTGACTGAAATGTTTTAGTGTGTCTTACACATAGAGTGCCCCTTTTTTAAAAAAAGACTCACTAGCTGTTAGACATGCCAAGGGCATCTCGTTAGATGTCCCGACTTTAAAACAGATTTGCAAGCCAGACTGTTCCAACACTGCAATTGGATTGTGGGTTTTTAACCTTCACAGTTTTGGCCTTTGAGCAGAACTTGAGAAAAGAAGAAAGAAAAGAGGTAAAGAATGAAGAAGAAAAGCAAAATAAATCAAAAGCAGCTTTCTTATAACACCGACATCTCTAAGGCCACTTGCGAAAAGACTGGGGCTCTAATGATATCAATTAGACCTGCTTGGACACTGGAGATATATTGTTCCTATGGAATCTGCCCACTTTGATATGTAAAATGTCATTAACTTGGTACAGAACATTATAAACTATTGGCTGAGAATACCTTCCTAACCCCAATATTTTCAATATTTTGAATTAAAGTATAACCAGTAATAGCTTCATATTGACAAACTCATACCACTTAAATTTTCTTTCCTAAATCAAGGAAGTTCCTGCTATTTTTTTAATACCAATGTTTGTTGACTATGGATTAAAACATACACATTCATACACTCATGAACACATATACACATAGAAAGACAACTGTCTGCTTTTCCCACCTCTGTTCTCTAGTTGGGAAAAGGGAAATAGGTGACTTCTCCACTGATAGGAGGATTCCCCAAAACATTTTTTTTTTTTTTTTTTTTTTGCTGAACTCTCTGCCTCACTTTCAAGACACTGTGGGGGTCTTCACAGCAGTGGAGCTGCATTTACAAAAGCAGAAACTATAAACTATGGAAAAAAAAGTGTCAAACTCCAATATTTGTGTGGGAATGTTTTGGCAGTCCTTCAGAGAGATGTCAGCTCTCCCAGGGGTGTGTTTCGTAGACAGTGGCCACCTGAAGGCGTTCTCTCAGCTGAACACTAGCAGCTCCCTCTTGCCACCCTTCCTCTGACAACAGGCGTCATGCTGAAGCTGAGGAAAATTTCCAGTCCACAGAGAGAAACTTTGCCAACTCAGGCAAACAAAATATAATCCTGTTACATAAATCAACTTGAGCTGTAGTCCAAATACTACTTCAGCGGTTGGCAAAATGCTGAATTATCCAAGAAGGGAGCTCCCTCTGATAAGATAGGACCTCACCAATGTGATCCACAAAACTGTCTGATTTGAGGCAAGTCTTTTCTTGCTTTCTTGGCCTCAACTTCCTGTTCTATTAAAATGAAACAGTAAGACTAGATTTATCTGAATCTCTTCTTGGCATTAACTTTAAGCTAACACTTGAGTTTCTTATCAGGTTTTTTTTTTTTTTTGTGCTATATTTTGGGGTACTAGAAATTTGAGCAGTGTTTACAAACAGATCAAAAAATGTTTGTGGATTAGAGAAAAAATGTGTGTGTCTAAGTTTTTGGTAAATGGAAATAGAAAAGAGGGGGAAATTGCTCATGTTATTTACTCGTCTTTCACACCATGCCGTTATTTGAGTGTAGAATTGTCCACTGCCTTATTATACTTTTCTGTGTTCACAAGTCAGTGCACAGCAGTAACAGCACAATTATTCTTTAGCCCTTAATGTACTGTGATGGTTATGTTTTTTTGTGTCAACTTGGCTAGGCCTGGTTGAGTGGCTGGGCAGCTGGATGTAGTATTCCCCATGACGAGACTGATAATCAACTCCATGGTGGAATCTAGCTGAGTAGCTGCCTTTGGGAATATGGTCTGCTTCCTGTATATAAGCAGCAGCTTTGGGAATGGTTTCTAGCCTACGGTATGCTTGGACCCTGCATGTAGCCATGTCATTGTTCAGCAGCCTGCCATGCTTTGCCAACCTTGAGACTTACAATGGACTTAAATTAATGGCCTGCCTTATGGTTCAGTAACATCGAGACTGTGCCACTTTACTTGTCAACCTTGGGCTTGTTAGCCTCAGCAGCCAGTAGCTGCCTGAGTGAAGAGATGTCTCTAGTTTCAGTGGTCTGGGAGAAAGAGGCAGAGCTGAAGCTTAAAGTCGAGGGGCTTTCACACAGCCCCTAGAGCCTGGTACTCTGAACCTGGACTTAAAGCCTCCAGACTGTAAGAAAATAAACTGTCTATTAAGGCCATCCCATTTGTGGTATATTCTTGTCAGAGCAGCACTAGGTAACCAGGACATGTACGTTGTTTCAACATTTCTCTCTTACACACACCTATGGTTACCAAAATGTTCCTGGGTGGTGCAAATGGTTAAGTACAAAACTACTAGCCAAATGTTGATGGTTTAAACCCACTCATAGATGCCTCAGAGGTCAGGTTTGGTGATCTACATCTGAAAGGTCACAGCCCTTAAAACCCTATGGAGCAGTTCTACTCTGCACACTTGGAGTCACCATGAGCAATGAGAGAGACCAAATTGCCCTGATTTTTCTAAGAATTTTTCAGTCTTAGCACTGAAAAGTCCCATTTCCCAGGAGCCTCTGAGCCCTGAGCAAAGTTAGATGTTTGGTCAGTGTACATGCAACCTTGCTTGTATACCTACCCTAGGCCACAGCAAAATTTCACAAATGTTCTAGTGGATATTAGAAATATTGTTATTATTAGCTTCCATTGAGTCATTCCCCCACTCAAGGCTACCTCACGCACAATGGAACAAAATACTGCTCAGTCCTATGCCATTCCCATGTTTGGTTGCAGATGAGCTTACTGTTGTGTTCCATAGGATTTTCACTGGCTGATTTTTGGTAGTTGACCGAGAAATCTTTCTTCATAGTCCATCTTAATTTGGAAGTTCCGATGAACTTGTTTAGCATCATAGCAATATACAAGCCTCCACTGACAAATGGGTGGTGGCAGTGCATGTGGTACATTGGTCTGGAATCAGATCCAGGTCGCCTGCATGAAAGGTGAGAATTCTACCCCTGCCTTCCTATTACATGATACTGTGTTTTAATCAACTTAAACTTTCTACATGAGTCAAAATGTGATCAAAATGTATACCCGTGAGTTGCAGAAAGAATAGCACAGAACCATGATCCCTCTCAACTAGAATGTTTCTCAGCAGCAGAATACTCTGCTTTGAAAGGGTCTGCTTACCTCCTTGTCTTCATACTCTAAAACCCAGGGCCTTTCCTGGGCAGGGAAGTCCAATGACCAAGTAGTGTTCAAAGTTTCCATTAATCTAAAAAATAGCCCTGGGGGACACTGCAGACTGACTTTATTCTCATCTATTCCCCAGATATAGAGAGGGCATAGGCTTTTCCCATGATGCTCAACATCCACTTTGGGGACTCTTAAGTGGGACAGACTGTTGCACATATGGTGTGACAGGAAGCCTACCAAGTGGCTCTTTCATTCCCAAATATCTAATCTGACTGACCTCTCATAGCATATAGAATTGTTATTAAGGCTTTGGTTATATTCAGAATTAATTTTCCCTTATCTCTTTGTAACATTGAATTATCCAACAAATTTTTTTGTTTGTTTGTTTTTGTTTTGTTGTACAAGAAAAAGGCAAAATCTTGGATTCAGAAGACCTGGCTTTGAGCCTGCTTATGTCCTTACTCTGGTTTTTGAAACAAGAACCTGAACTGTTCATGCTTTCCATCTCTTCATGACTAACCAAACAAACAAACAAACAAACACACATACTGTTAAGTTGATTCTGACTCATGGTGACCCTACTGGTTACAGAATAGAATTATTCCATAGAATTTTCTTGGCTATAATCTTTTCAGAAGCAATTCACCAGGCCTTTCTTCCTCGGGGTCACTGGATGGTTTCAAATGATCAGCTTTAGGTTAGTTGCCAGTTGCAAACTGCTTGTGTCATCCCAGGACCCTTCATCACTGATAAGGGCCATAAAATCAATGTTATTAGGTTGCTATGAGGAAAGATACATAAGCCATATATATCACAGGACCTGAGAAATTGTAAGTGCTCAAAATAAATTACCTGAGAACAAATCTATGATTTCTCGACAATCATTCCTTGCTGAGTCTCAATTTATTTCTCTAACAACTCCCTTTCTGACCCTTTATTGATTTCTCCTTCCACTTAACCCAGTATCTAGTGTTGGGAACATTATGTTGAGGATTTCTGAAATTTTGAAGACAAAGAAATTTCTACCAGTGCTTTTGGTTACCGAGTACCATCGAGCCGATTCTGACTCATAGTGACCCCCATTGGGTTTCCAAGGCACTAAATCTTTACAGAAGTAGTTTGCCCCAACTTCCTTCCATGGAATAGCCAGTGGGTTTGAACTGCCAACCTTCCAGCTAGCAGTCAAGTGGTTAGGACACCAAATTTCATTTTCTTATGCTGAAGTATTAATCCTACGGCAAAATTTCCATCTTTTTTCCTTTTCTTTTTTTTTTTTTAGGGATAGTTTGAAGAAATGAACTCTGAACACAGCCTGCATGGTTTTCAAATACAGCTCTGGAACTTCTTTGCTGTATGCGTTAGGCCTAGTACTTAACTCCATGCCTCATTTTCCTCTTCTAAAAGAAGGTGAGGTCTGGTACCATAGTGCCTAAGGCACTTGACTCCTAGCCAGAAGGCTGGTGGTTCAAACCCACAAACCACTCCTCAGAAGGAAGTTTGGGCAATCTACTTCCCTAGTGATACTGCCTCAGAAATCCAAGGATGGGTCACTATGGGTCAGGTCTGACTTGACAGCATATAGCAAGAACAGCAACAATAAAAGAAGGTGACAATATTCATGTCTAATTCCAAAAGATATGTGATTGTATGTGTATTACGTAAATACATTGCTTGTTAAAACCAGCTGCCATTTGAATTGATTGCCTCTCATAGAGACTCTATATGACACAGTAGAACTGCCCGAGAGAATTCCAAGGCTGTGCATCTTTAGGAAGCTGAATGCCTCATCATTCTCCTGAGGAGCAACTAGTGCATTCAATCCACTGACTTTTCTGTTAGCAGTTAAGCGCTTTAGCCATTGCACCACCAGGGCTCCTTTGTAAATGCATTAGCACATATAAACTACTGGCACATAATAAGCTCTCAGATAGCTCAGTAGGAGTATCTATTATTACACGTGAAACCTTCCCAGGAGCCTCTATCACTAGTGGTTTCTTATTGGGACTTTGCCAGCCAGTCCCACAGAGAAGTCCTCAGCAGGGCTTGGTAGTTGGCTCCTCTAGAGCATCTAAGCTCTCATTTCTCACAGGGAATGGGAATGCTTTACTTAATTATGATTAGAACTCATTAAAATATAATATGCTTCAATATTGCTGATTATCTACTTAAACTAGAATCTGGATGTTTGCTGTGTATCATTTAAAAACATGGTAAGGAGACTAATTTAAGCATTTGGAAAGTGTATACTCTGCTATTGTGATTTATTTTAACATTTAAGTACATCTTTTTCACAATCTATGAAGAGTAATCATTTTGACTATTCTTAAATGCCTGATCCTCTGTTTTCTGGAGGGTATATTTGCAACTTTAACCATAATATTTTTGTTGCTATTGCAGATGCTATTATGAGCCATCCAGTCGGACCCTACCCATAGCGACCCCTCCTTGAGTTTCCGAAGCGGTATCACTACAGAAGTAGATTGCCCCATCTTCCTTCCGAGGAGTGGCTGGTGGGTTTTAACTGACAGCCTTCTGGTCAGCAGTCAAGTGAGTTGTAAATCTCTGGTTTATGGTAAATGAACACTTTAGAGGTGAGAATGTAAAATGTGGATATTATTTTAAGTTTTGCAAGTTGACTATACTGACCACCAGAGAAACATACAAAGCACTAAAGTCATTGAGTAATATAGTCCTTCCAGGCCATTGTATATATGTTTAAATCTTAGTCCTTAAAGGCAGACATTTTACCATTCATAGTAACATGTAATTTCTTTTGACTTAGAATTTTTTTTGTAGGGTTTCCTTGTACTTTCACTGCATTACTTTCCAGAACTGAGGTTCTATACTTTTTTACCATATATAGGAGTTAGAAAAGTTTGTCGTTCTTCTTATCCATTACTTGTGGATGCTGGGTGTCAGAGAGGCAGCACATGTGGGAAATCATGAGCCCAGACTTTGGAGAACTTACTGAATAGAAGCTCAAACTGTGATGTGTATTAGTGCTGGAAAAGTGTGCCTCAGGCTAGCTAGGTCTGTGGATTAGTGGCTCCAATGGCCATTTGATATTGTTCCTTTTCCTTTCCTCACCCTGCACTGGCTTAATTCCAATGTGATGATTCTAAGTTCATTTAACTGCCCCAAGGAGTCCCATTCAGAAATTATGGTGGTGACTCAAATTCATTGTGAGCCCTATCAATTTTTTCATGAGTTCCTTCCTCACTCTCCATTTCTGTTGGGAGGTTCACAGGTAAGGTGGTTTTTCAGTCTTCATTACCAAAGTTCTCTTTGATTCTTTCTTTCACTTCTCTCTTATTGTTTCTGAAATTTCTTCCTTCAATATGTCCATTGTCTAATAAAGTGCAGATAATGATAAAATTATCACAAAATTGTAAAGCATAATCAAAGCAGCAAGAAGTAGCTTAGAATCTACTGAAAATACATCATTTGACATGGTGGACAAACTTGAGAGAAACAGATTATTAAAGGAAAAAGATAGAAAAATGAGTAAACTGTAGAGAGAAGTCAGAAAGAGGAGACCTAGTGTAGTAATCATTGGTGTACTTATTAAGGAATGAGAACAAATGGTTAGATAGATTAAAAATTAGACTATTTAGCAAAAGATAGATAACCAATGAACCAGCAAGAAAAATAACAAAAAAAAATCAAATAAAATGAATTAAAGCTAAATAAATCTTTTCATTGAATATACATTTATAGTCTTTTAATTTGAACAGTACATGTATTTTGTGCTTTTTATACTTATCTTTATTCCTTCTTTTCTTCTTTCTTTTCTCCCTTCCTCTCTCTCTGTTTCTCTTTCTTCCTTTTTTCTTTCTATAGTTCACTATTATCAAAGACCAATTTCTTATAACAGAGACTCTGCAGTTAAGAAGTAGAAGCCAGAGTTTAAGAGCTGCTCTTAAACATAATGAGTCTCCTATCAAAGAAGTATTTGTTGTTATTCATATTTAAAGAATAGAAATCCAAAAACAAAAGCAGAACTCTTTGATATCTTATATAAAGCTTCCATGCTGTGTTTAATACTAAACTGCCCAGATTTATCTTTCACTACCATATCTGGAAATTCCCCATGAATCTAAGAATGACTCCTCTAAGTTACCCTGCATGGGTTCTTTGGAGGACACTGGCCATACTCCATATTGCTACAGAAGGGGAATTGCCCTGAATAAGACTAAATTTCAACCTATTGAAGGCAATTTTATCTTACTATTATTATTATTGATTTTTATAGTTATTTCAAAGAGACCACAAATACCAGCCACAGATAACTTACACTTAAAGACATCATTCACTCTTCCTTTTTTCAAGTTGACCACATCAATAGGGCATTATGCCCTGTAAGGGTCATTTGAAAATTTCTAGGTATGTTTTTGGTTATAACTGTCTTTACTGGGTAGAAGTCAAGGATGCTTCTTGGCTTATAAATGTTCTACATTATACAGGACAATCCCCAAAACAAATAATTATGTGACCCAAAATGTCAATGGTGCCACACTTGAGAAACCTAGCCTGGGACCACAAGCACGCTACACAATGATTTGAATGTTGTTGGAGTGCTGCTGCTCTGTGTAAATTTATTTTTAATTGGTCTACAAAGGCTGAGCCAGAATCCCATATTTTTTCTTTCTCTTTCTTTAAGAATGAATAACTTAAATGGTACTTTTTACTAACTATAGCCTTCTGTTTTTCAAACAATTTCATATCCATGGACTAACTTGATTGTCAAACAACAACAACTTGATCACCAAACTTCACTGTATTAAGAGAAAAGTATAGATAACACTGAAATTAGGTTTAATCTGATTTCACTTATTGACTGGAAAACCCTGGTCTTAGCGCTGTTTTTCATTGCTAAAATAATGGTATAAAATTACATTTTTCTTTAGCTCAGTTCTATGACTAGTACTTGGTCTCAAATAGTGTAGCAGACATCAGGAAATTGAGACTCAGATAAATTAGTCCAATATCCCACTGTAATGTGATATATAAAACTTACAGAAGGGTACTTGCCCTGAATAAGACAAAATTTCAACCTATTGAAAGGGATTTTATCTCAGTATTATTGTTATTGATTTTTATAGATATCTCAATGAGACCACAAATACCAGGCACAGATAACTTACACTCAAATGCATCACTCACTCTCCCTTTTTTTCAAGTTGACGAATGACCATGCCCAGGTGTGGAGGTGAGCCCATATGCACATGATGACCTTAGTCTGAATATATAGTTCTTTCATTTTCTTGGCAGCAAAATATGATTTCTCCTTCCTTACACCTCTACACACTGACCAGCTTCAGAAACACATCTGTTTTCTATATGTTGTGGGAGGAAACATGAATGCTTTATTATGCCCTGCATAATCTAATAGGTTACATAGCTCATGGTCTGTGTATTTTGTAAATAAATAAATAAATAAATAAATAAATAAATAAATGAAAGTGCTCGGAACTCTGTAGAAGTACAGATATACAGCCAGATCTAGAAAAATACTTTTCTTTGGGCAATGAGATACAGGGGCTCCCTTCAGATCTTCCAAGCTGTCAGGCTCATGGGTCCAATTTACTCCTTTCAAGATTGACAAGTGATCACTTAATCCTCTAATAAATATTATTTATAGAGAAGCACTTGAGACTGCAGGCCACCTGTGAACATCTGTTTGGAAGAGGCAGTAGAGCCTAGACAGCAGCCTCATTGTATAATCAGTGAGGTAACTCAAAGTGAGTGAGAGTTGGATTCATGCCCTTTACAGTGTAGTCTCTAGATACATCTGAGGCACCTTTACAGAGTTGTATCACATTCCTCTTGAGATCAGAAGACCAACACTACCAGTGCAACCTCACTAGTACAATAACTGGCATGAGAAAGACTTATCAATGCCCAACTTGAAACTGAACAAGATTTTAAGCACTATCATTGCCCAATATTGACCTTTACTTTATATCAGTCTTTACTTTACCTTTTCCAAATATATGAACTATTTGGTGACCAATCCCAAGTTCACATTATGTATTCTCTTTTCCACTCCTGGAAGAGACACCTTTTTTAACTATTTTCTTTTGAAATGATCTATGTGAAAAAAATAATATTATAATGAGAGAAGCAATAGAAAATTGGACAGAAGATATGAAAAAGAAATTCAAAGAAGAAACTCAAATTGTCAATAAACTTGTGAAAAGTTCATATCTATATTATTAATCTGGGAAATAAAATAAGAAAATTTAATGAGATCAATTTTTATACCCATCAGTTTGGAAAAAAAAATAAGCAGCAATGCCAAGTCTTGACAAGGATGTGGAGAAAAGCAACTCATTGCTTATTGTTCATTGGTTTTTGGGATGAACTGATTCAATCTATTTGAAGAAAAATTTGTCCATATTCAGTACTGTTGAAGATGCTTGCATTTTATTACCTAGTAATTTCATTCTTTAGTATATATCCTAGAGAAACTATTACACATTTTTATCAAGAGATATGCAAAAGAATATACAAAACAATATAGCTTATATAATCTTAAAATTAAAAACAATATCACATCTACAAGCATAAGGATGGGAAAGAACCTTGTATTCATACAATAGAATATGTTCATCTGTGAAAATTAACAGGGAGCTCTGGTAGCATAGTCCTAAGGCACTTGACTGCTAACCAGAAGGCTGGCGGTTCAAACCCACCAACCACTCCTCAGAAGGAAGATGGGGCA
>NW_006921606.1:10479049-10495357 GCF_000298275.1 Orycteropus afer afer
GAATTGGACCAGACACATAGCAACCCTTCCTTGGGTTTCTGAGACAGTATCACTATGGAAGTAGATTGCCCAACCTTCCTTCTGAGGAGTGGCTGATGGGTTAGAACCACCAAACTTCTGGTTAGCAGTCCCTTAGGCACTATGCTACCAGAACTCCTCTCTCTCTCTCTCTCTCTCTCTCTATATATATATATATATATATGTATGTATATATATATTTATAAACAAGCTGACTGATATCAAGTTGATTCCAACTCATAAAGACCCTCATTGGTTTTCTGAGGTGGTAAATCTTTACAGAAGTAGATTGCCCCATCTTCCTTCTATATAGCAGCTGGTGAGTTTGAACCACTAACCTTCTGGTTAGCAGTCAAATGCCTTAGGCACTATGCCACACAAAACACTTGACAATTCAACAATTTTTATCTATACAATTAAGTGACATTGGTTATATTCACCATGTACAACCCTCATTATTATTCCTTTCCTAATTATTCCACCACCATTAACAGAAGCTTAGTGTCCCTTAATTACTAGTAAGCTTTGTTTTCTATATTTTGCTATTTCTTATAAGTGGAAAAATACAATATTTTTCTTTTAATGAGTATCTTATTTCATCCAGAATGATGTTTTCAAGATCCATTGTGCTGTAACATGTATCAGGATTTCATTTATCTTTATGGATATGTAATATTTCATTGTATGTTTATATTACATTTTTTTGATCTAGTCACCTGTTGATACCAAGCTGATGTTTTACGTAAAATATGTGAATATGAGTCTGAACATATAAACAAAAAATATGTGGATCATCACGTCACCTCTAGTGTTTAGAACCACGGCAAGTGTAAATGGATAAATGAAGATCCAACACTCCTAGAAAAGGTTCATGAGGAGAAGGAGGAGACAGGAATTAGAGCACATTTGGAGATACCCACCCCAAACAAGAGAAAGCACACCTCTCCTAACACAATAGAGAGAAGGAAGAGAGAATAGGTACACAGAGACTTGCAAGTTTTGAGGAAGGTCTCATTATTTGGCTTCTATTTGATCTATATAATGAGTTGAAGAGGGAAGAGTGTTTGAGGCTTCACAAGAATGGGTAACATTTGATATGGTCTAACCCAAAAGTCCCTGGGTAGTGCAAACTGTTAATCTCTTGGTGACTATCCATAATATTTGTGGTTTAAACCCACCCAGAGGTGCCTCAGAAGACAAGTCTGGAGATCTGATTCTGAAAGTTCACAGTCTAGGAAACTCATGGAGCAGTTTGACCCCACACACCTGGAGTCAAGGGCACTCAACAGCATTGAGTTAACTCAATGGCAACTAATAACAATGACAACTCTTATTAAGAGTAGGAAAGTCCACTTACTAGAAAAAAATCTTGTAGTAAAATTGAAGTCATACTGTGGGTTCAATATAAAGAGCACAGAACGTGTAAATTGGTAAACTGAGATTCAAACTAATTTTTATTCTAAAGTTCATGTCTTTTTGTGTTCCTTATTTCTCCCATATCTAATGATTTCTATCATGGCCTTTACATTGGCACTTGAAAGCTCACGCTGCTTGTTTGTAGTTCCATTTCCTTTTCTCGTTCACTGTTCCTAACTCACCACTCTCTGCCCTGCTTATACCACTGTGCATGGTTTAATACCTTGGACAAATGGTCCTGAAAATCTTGGAGCCCAGTCACAATTGTACAAATGGCTTAGGCTATTTAAGTTGTGCAAAACTACCCTTTAGAGTGTGATTTTCCCTAGAGATGATTCCATATATTTTAGCACACCAACTCAATATACTTCTCCCATATTTTATATAAAAACAAAAAACATCAAATTCACTGCCATTGAGTTGATTCTGACTCATAGCAACCCTCACTGAGTTTCCAAGGTTGTAAATTTTTAGGAAATTAGACTGTTCTGGTCATCTAGTGCAGCTCTGGCAAGAATATGCCACAAACAGGAAGGCCTTAACAAACAGGAGTTTATTTTCTCACCATTCAGAGGCTTTAAGTCCAAGTTCAAAGCACCAGGCTGTAGGGGCTGTGTGAAAGCCCTTCAACCTTGGGCTTCAGCTCTGCCTCTTGCTCCCAGCCCACTGAAGCTAGAAGCATCTCTTCACTCAGGCAGCTATTGGCTGCTGAGGCTAACAGGCCCAAGGTTGACAAGTAAAATGGCACAGTCCCAATGTTACCAAACTGCTTGGCAGGCTATTAACTCAAGTCCATTATAAGTCCCAAGGTCGGCAGAGCATAGTAGGCCGCTGAACAATGACACGACTACATGCAGAGTCCACACATGCCATAAGCTAGAGACCATTCCCCAAGGCTTCTTCTTATATACAGGAAACAGACCACATTTCCCAAGGCAGCTACTCAGCTGCTCACAGTAGATTCCACCACGGAGTTGATTACCAGTCTCATCATGGGGAATACTACTTCCAGCTGCCCAGCCACTCAACCAGGCCCAGCCAAGTTGACACACAAACTGATCTACCATAACTATCTCATCTTTCTTCTGCAGAGAAGCTAGTGCATTTGAACCACCATCCTTTCAGTTAGCAGCCAAATGCCTTAATCACACCACCAGACCTCCTTATATTTTATAAAGAGAGGTAATATCTAATACAGAGTATATTGATATAAGGTATTAAATATATATTCATATTATCAGATATTATTTTTTAAATATTTAACCTGATTTGGTATGTTGTTGTTGTTGTTGTCATGTGCCGTCGAATCAGACACAACTCATGGTGACCTCTATTTGAGCTTCTCAGGCTATATCACCACATAAGTACATTGCCCAACCTTCCTTCCAAGGAGTGGCTGGTGGATATGAACTGCCAGCCTTCTGGTTAGCAGTCAAGTGGGCACTCACAATCAGAGCAAATAGTAGCTAAAACCATTTTTGTAGCTATACTAGACCACACTTCTGAGTGCCCTCCCTGCCTGTGTGCTCCCAGAGCTACAGAAAGTGCAGTAAGAAGGCACAGACTGGGAAGCAAGAAACTGAAAAATCTTGATAGTACACTTGATATAAATGCACCATTTACACATTAAAATGAATTACCTGTGAGGGTCAAATGCTTTGTGATTTTCAGAGCAGTTCTGATTCCAGATATTCCTCAACTCTATTAATCTTCCACTATTTGAAATTTTGACATTTCATTATGTAACCTATACTTCACAAATGTCCTTTTACACTCAGTAGTGACACAGAGACATGTGTCAGCATTCTGATTTATGGTTCAGGAGATGATTCCCATAGGATGAATAACAGTTATCTAACTTTTTCCTGAGCATACACATATGTTTCTTTCTTTCTTTCTTTTCTTTTTTAAGAGAAAGGTACTAATGCATGTGCAATAAAGTCTAAGTAAAGACTTATGGTTTTAAGTATCAAAAAGTGTTCTCTGGACCTCTTTTGGATGTGAACCAGTCTATTTGACATGGATAGCTCCCATTGCACCACTAACACTTAGCTGGCTAAGGTGAGGAGAGATAAAATCATGAAAGCAAATAGGCAAAATAAAGAGAACATATTTCTGTAACTTTAAGATTCTCTTGGTTTACTCCTGAATTGAAAGAACATGAAGATTATTCCAACATCATTTCAAACATCATAATGACATAAGGAACCAAAGAAAATAATTAACAGTGAAACAATATAGAATCTATATCCTTACAAGCTGATGATCCAGATTACTACAGAAAAAAAAAATGCAGATAAGTTATTTTCACTACACAAAAAGAAAATAAAATGTTTTGAAGGTTAGTGTAAATGTCATTTAAATTTATAGATGTGAATTTTATGGCATTTAACATGATTACTTACTACTTAGCAAGTGAATTGCAAGTTTGCTAAATATGGTTACAAATTAGAAATCAAGTAATGAAGTAATCAGTAGCTTTAATTCATTTACTAATAACTTCTGTATACCTACAGAGTACTGAACAATGAAGCATTAAGAAGGTGAACAGGATCCTTGGTCTTTCTTCATCATATTCCCAAAAACCAAACACCAAACTCACTGCCATCAAGTCAGATCAGACTCATAGCAACCCTTCCTTGGGTTTCCAAAGTGGTATCACTATGGAAGTAGACTTCCTTCCCAAGAGTGGCTGGTGGGTTTGAACTGCTAGCCTTGTGGCTAGCAGTTAAATGTCTTAGGCACTACACCACCAGAGCTCCTTATCAGATTTCAAGATGATAGCAATATATGTGATAAATACAGTTAAGAAATCAAAACCAAACCAAATACACTGTCATCAAGTGATTACAGCTCATAGCAAACCCCATTGCATTTCCAAGGCTGTAAATCTTTACAGAAGCATACTGACCTTTTGGTGGGCAGCCAAAATGCCTTAACCATTCCCTATACCACCAGAGCATCTTATACTTAAGAAAGGTTAGGATAAAATGAGATTTGGGAATGAGTTGTATCCAGTACATAGAAAGAATAGAAAAGATTATTGCAAGAAATCAAATAGGAGAGGAAGGAAGAGCCCAGCATGAACACTGTGTCAGAGTCAGTAGTGATCAGGAACATTTGGAAGCCTTCTGTATTAGACTCTCACCTTCAAGATTGTTGTTGTTGTTTGCCATCGAGTCAGACTTAACTCATAGCAACCCCTTGGGTTTCCGAGGCAGTATCACTACGGAAGTAGATTGCCCAATCTTCTTTCCAAGGAGTGGCTGGTGGGTTTGAACCACCAGCCTTCTGGCTAGCAGTCAGGTGCCTTAGGCACTATGCTACCAGAGCTCCTCACCTTAAAGATAGCAGAGACAATATTGGTTTTGCTCATAGCTGCCTGGTAAATATAAAGTGCTCAAAACCCTCGTGTTCAATCAATAAATGATGGAAATAGACTGCAATGTTTAAATTATATAGTCATGAAATAGAAAGGTAAGGTTAGGGCCAGATTGTGCAGAGTGCTAAATGTCAGGCTTAGCGGTGCAAATAATGGGGAGGGGTGTGTGGGTGAATACAATTTGCTTCCAGTAATGGCAAATTTCCTATTGAACCAAACTTCTAACAGAAAGCAACTATAAACTCTGGACAACATGTAAAAGGCAACTATCCAATGGCACTTGGCAATGAATAAAAGGATGTGAAACACAACAGGCTTTGACACTTAGAAGAAGAAAATGGTTCTGGATCAGTATTTAATTTTTATAATTTATTTTTTAGGGTACATCCCAGGCTTTGTGCTACAGCAGGTAGGAAAACCTCTGCTAGGAAGCCTATAGTTTTGCTGGCTTGAGGAACCAAAGAACTGATTTTAGGGCAACCACACCCACTGGAAAATGATAGATAAATCATGAAAAGGAGTCAGCAAGAGAGGGAATGCTTCAAATTCTGTGAAGGAATTCTGCCCAAATCTCGGAATGACTCCCTAACCATAAACTACATGTGAATTCCAAGCACTACAGCAATAGTCACAGGAACAGATCTGAGAATTGAACTTCTACCAACCACAGAGGAAATTATTTACAATTAAGTTCAACCAGGTTAATGGTCAGCAAAAAAATAAATAAATAAAACACACACACAAACACACACAGAGAGAGAGAGAATCCAGAATTTCTGCAACATACTACTCAAAATGTCTAGGATAAGATATAAAATTACTGAATATACAAGGAAATAAGAAAATAATATCCATACTGAAAATAAAAAATAAATAAATAATGGAGACCAATTTGAGATGACCCAGATATTCAAATTACCAGACAGGATTTTAAAGCAGCTTTAATAACTATGCTCACTAAAGTAAAAGACAATATGCTTATAGTGAGCAAAAGGTTAGTAAATCTCTGCAAATAAATAAAACTATGCAAAAGGACCAAATAGAAATTTTAAAAAAATGATAAATTAATATCTGAACAATGCACATGAAAATTTTGACAGGAGGAAGTCAGTAAATGGAGGATAAGTTGATAGAAATTATACAATCTAAAGAATAGAGAGAAGAAAGACTGAGATAAAAGAACAGAGCCTCAAGGATTTGTTGTGCAATGTAAAAATCTTTAATATACACACAATTGGAGTACCAGCAAGAAAAGAGAAGCCAAATTCAACAAGGTAAAAATAATTGAAGTAATAATAACTAAAATTTTTCTAAAGCCATATAATTATAAGCTCAAAAACTAGTGACCCCTAAATATAAAAAATACAAACTATACCATATTTTTCATGTCAGCATTTAACTGATGAAAACCAAAGAAAAGGAAAAAACCTTGAAAGGAGCAAGGGAAGAATGTCATCTTATTTCATTAAAAAAAAAAAAAAATCAAGTTACCATTGGAGTTTCATTAGAAAGAATAGAGATCAGAAAAGGGTAGAATGATAAAAAGTTCCAAAGAAATAAAAATAAATGATAGGTAGATGATAGGAAAATAGTTAGATTGATAGATGAATAGATGATTTCAGATAGGTAGATGATAGATACAGACTGACAGAATGCATATAGATATACACATACATATATACACACATATGCATATCTATCTATATCTGTATCTATTATCTATATCTATATCTATCTATCTATCTATCTATCTGTCTAAGCCTATTGCCATAGAGTTGATTCCTACTCATATCAATCCCCATTGGATTTCTGAGGCAGGAAATCTTTATGGAAGATAAACTTCCTCAGAGTGGCTGGTGGGTTTGAACCACCAACCTTCTGGTTAGCATTCAGATGCCTTAGGCACTGTGCTACCAGAGCTCCTTCATATCTGCATATAGATAGATAAATATCTCAACACAGGAATTTACAGTCAGTGAAAATGTTATTGTTGTTATGAGCCCTTGAGTCAGGTCCAACTCATAGCAACCCTTCCTTGGGTTTCTGAGGTGGTATCACTATGGAAGTAGATTCCCCAACCTTCCTTCCGAGGAGTGGCTCATGGATTTGAACCACCAGGCTTCTGGTTAGCAGTTAAGTGCCTTAGCCACTATGCTACCAGATATCTCCAAAAGGTATGGGAACAAGGAAATGTGTAGGTAAATAAATGGAATGGAGAGAATCAATGACATTATCTGAATGTGAATTTTCCTATGAAGTTATTATTAACTTTTAATAGGGGGATTTCAAAGATGCCTGTGATATAGCATTTGAACACCAAGAAATTGAGTTTATTGTTATTACATGTTACTACATCAAAACTCACTTCCATTGAGTCAAATCCAACTCATAGTGACCCTCATTGGTTTCCCAAGGTAGTAAATCTTTATAGAAGTAGATTGCCCCATCTGTCTTCTGTGAAGCAGCTAATGGGCTTGAACTGCCAACCTTTTTGTTACCAGTCCAACACCTTAGACACTGAGACACCAGAGTTTGTAGGTGACATCTAGTCAGTTCCAGTTCATAAAGACCCAATGTACAACAGAACAAAACACTGTCCTGCACCACCCTCACAATCTTTTCCATGTTTGAGTCCTTCACAGACTGTATCAATCTGTCTCATTGAGAGTTTTCCCCTTTTTCTCTCACCCTGTATTTTATCATCATGATATCCTTCTCCAGGTATTGGTCCCTTCTGATAACATGACCAAAGTATGAGAGCAGTCTGGCCATTCTCACTTCTAAGGACCATTCCAGTTGTACTTTCTCCAAGACAGATTTGTTCATTTTTATAGCAGTATATCATACATTCAATATCCTTTGCCAACACCACAATTCAAATGCATTAATTCTTCTGTGGTCTTCCTTATTCATTGTCCAGCTCTCACATTTTTTTTTTGTTGTTGTTGTTGTTAGGTGCCGTTGAGTCATCTTCGACTCATAGCATTCCTATGCACAGCAGAACAAAACACCACCTTGTCCCATGCCAGCTCAGTAATCCCTGCTATACGTGAGCCCATCACCACAGCCACTGTGTCAATCCATCTTGTTGAGGGCCTTCCCCCTTTTGTCCACCCTCCATCTTACCAAGTATGACATCCTTCTCCAGGGAATGGTCCCTTCTGATAACATGACCAAAGTAGGTGAGACAAAGTCTGGCCATTCTTGCTTCCAAGAAGATTTCCAGCTGCACTTCCTCCAGGACAGATCTGTTAGTTCTTTTAGCAGTCCATGCTACTTTCAGCATTCTTCTCCAGCACCACAACTCAAAAGCATCAATTTTTCTTCAGTCTTCCTTATTCATTGTCCAGCTCTCACATGTATATGAGGTGATTGAAAATATTATGGCTTCTGTCAGGCACACCATAGTCCTCCAGGAGACATCTTTGCTCTTCAGCACTTGAAAGAGGTCTTTTGCAGCCACTTGCCCAATGTTATATGTCATCTGATGTCCCGACTGCTGCTTCCATTGGCATCGATTTTAGAAACAAGCAATGTGAAGTCTTGGAAAACTTCAATCTTTTCTCCATTTATCATGATGCTGCTTATAGGTCCAGTTGTGAGGATTATTGTTTTCTTTATATTGAAGTGTAATCCATACTGCAGACTGTATTTTTCAGTCTTCATCAATAAGTGCTTCAAGTCATCCTTACTTTCAGCAAGCAAAGTCATGTTGTCAGTGTATCACAGGTTGTTAATGATTCTCCCTCCAATCTTGATGCCACATTCTTCTTCATATAGTCCAGTCTCGAATTATTTGCTCAGCATACAAGTTGAATGAGTATGGTGAAAGGATACAACGCTGACGTACTCTCTTCTTGATTTTAAACCCTTGTTCTGTTCAAACAACAACCTCCTTGTCTATGAACAGGTTCCTCATGAGTACCATTAAGTGTTCTGGAATTCCCATTCTTCTTAATCTTATCCATAATTTGTTATCATCCACACAATCAAAGACTTTTGCATAGCCAATAAAATAAACACCTTTCCAGTATTCTCTGCTTTGAGCCAAGATCCATCTGACATCCACAATGATATCCCTTGGTCCATGTCCTCTTCTGAATCTAGCTTACACCTCTGGAAGTTCTCTGTGAATACACTGCTGCAACCATTTTTTAATTATCTTCAGTAAGATTTTACTTGCATGCAATATTAATGATATTGTTTGATAATTTCCACATTCTGTGGGATGACCTTTCTTTGGAATGGGTACAAATACGGATCTCTTCCAGTCAGTTGGAAAGGCAGCTATCTTCCAAATCTCTTGGCATAACCGAGTGAATGCCTCCAGTAGGTTATCTGTTTTTTGAAACATGTCAGTGGATATTACTTCAATTCCTGGAGCCTTGTTCTTTGCCAATTCCTTCAGTGCAGCTTCGACTTCTTCCTTCAAAATCATTAGCTTTTGATCATATGCCACCTCCTGAAATGAAGATCTACTAGTTCTTTTTGGTACAGTGACTCTGTGTATTCCTTCCATCTTCTTGTATTTTGTTGTATTTTGAGTTGTATTTTGAGAGCTTCCTGCATCATTCAGTACTTTGCCCATAGAATCTTTCAATATTGCAATTCGTGGCTTAAATATTTTTCCTCAGTTCTTTCAGCTTGAGAAATGTCAAGTGTGTTCTTGCCTTTTGGTTTCCTAACTCCAGGTCTTTGCACATGTCATTATAGTAATTAACTTTTTCTGCTCAAGCTGCTCTTTGAAATCTTCTGTTCAATTCATTTCTTCCATTTGCTTTGGTTACTCCCCACTCAAGGGCAAGCTTCAGAGTCTCTTCTGTCACGCATTTTGGTCTTTTCTTTTTTTCTCATCTTTTTATTGACCTCTTGCTTTCTTCATGGATAATGTTTTTGATCATCCCACAATTTTTCTAGTTTTTGGTCATTGGTGTTCAATGCATCAAATCTATTCTTTAGATGGTCTCTAAATTCAGGAGGGATATATTCAAGATCATATTTTGGCTCTGGTGGACTTGTCTTAATCATCTTCAACTTCAAGTTGAACTTGCATATGAGCAGTTGATGGTCTGCTCCAAAAGCAGTAGCTAGCCTGGTTTTGGCTGAAGATACTGAGCTTTTCCATCACTTCTTGCCACAGATGTAGTCAATCTGATTCCTCTGCATTCCATCTGGTGAAGTCCATGTGTAGAGCCACCGTGTGTGTTGTTCAGAAAAGGTACTTGCAATGAATAAATTGTTGGTCTTGCAAAATTCTATCATGCAATTTCCAGCATTATTTGTCACCAAGGCCAAATTTTCCAACTACCAGAGATTCTTCTTTGTTTCCAACTTTTGTATTCCAGTCACCAGTGATAATTAACACATCTTGATTGCATGTTCAGTCAATTTCAGACTGCAGAAGTTGATAAAATCTTCAATTTCCTTATCTTTTGCTTTGGTGTCTGGTGCATACATTTGAATAATAGTCATATTAACTGGTTTTCCTTGTAGACGTATGGATATTATCCTATCATGGACAGCATTGTACTTCAGGAAAGATCTTGAAATATCTTTTGTGATAACAAATGCAACACCATTCTTCTTCAAATTTTCATTCCTGGTGTAATAGATCATGTGGTTGACTGACTCACAATGGCCAAAACCAGTCCACTTCAACTCACTAATGCTGAGGATCTCAATCTTTATATATTCCGTTTCATTTTTGACAACTTCCAATTTTCCTAGATTCCAACTTTATATATTCCATGTTCCAATTATTAGTGGATGTTTGCAGCTATGTCTTCTCAATTTGAGTCATATCACGTCAGCAAATGGATGTCTTGAAAACTTTACTTTATCCATATCAGTAAGGTTGGTTCTACTCTGATGATGCCGCTCTTTCCCAGTTGTATTTTGAGAGCCTTCCAACTTAAGTGGCTCATCCTCCTACACTGTATCAGACAGTGTTTCTGAACTATTCATATAGTTGCCTAGTATTGTAATGGACAGTGTTTCTCTGCTATTCATAAGGTTTCCCTGGCCAATTCTTTGAGAAGTGGATGGCCTCTTCCTTCTTCCTAGTCTGCTTCAGTCTGCAAGCTGCGCTGAAACATGTGCACCATGTGAAACTCCACTGGTATTTGAAACACCGGTACCAAAGCCTGAAGCCTCACAGCATGCCATCACAGTATGACAAACTGACAGACAAGTTCTTCTGCCTTAGTTTTTCGAAACCTCTCCACCCTCCAATTACCTGGATCCTTCTGCCACTTGCTCACTCTCTCCTGGATACCCTAGCTTTCCTTTCCTTTCCCCTCTGCTTTTCCTGCATCTTGGGTGTCGGGGCCTGGGTATCTCCCCTTTCCTGGATCCCTCTCCCACTTGCTCACTCTCTCCTGGACACCCTGGCTTTCCCTTCCTTTTCCCTCTGCCTTTCTTGCCTCTTGGGGATTGGGGCCTGGGTCCCTTCCTTTACCTGGATCCCTCTGCTGATTGCTCATTCTCTCTTGGACACCTTGGCTTTCCTTTCTTTTTCCCTCTGCTTTTCCTGCCTCAGGTGTTGGGGCAGGCACATGTATGTGAGTCTATTCAAAATACCATAACATGGGTCTGAGGCACCTAAGTCTTCAAAGTGACATCTTTGCTCCTTAACAGTTTAAAGAGGTCTTTTGAAGCAGATTTCTCCAATGCAATTGGCTGTATGATGTTTTGACTGTTACTTCCATGTGCATTGATTGTGGATCCAATAAAATGAAATCCTTGACAACTTCAATCTTTTCTCCATTTATTGTGATATTGCTTATTGGTCCAATTGTGAGGATTTTTGTTTTTTTCATGTTGAGGTGTAATCCATACTGAAGGCTGTAGTCTTTGATTTTCATCAGTAAGTATTTCAAGTCTTCTTACCTTTCAGCAAGTAAGATTGTGTCATCTGAATATTGTAGCTTGTTAATGAGTCTCCCTACAATCATGCTGTTGCATTCTTCATAATGTCCAGTTTCTTGGATTATTTAGTCAAGATACAGAATGAATAAGTATGGTGAAATTACACAACTTGGACACATACTTTTCCTGATTTTAAAATGTCCAGTATCCCCTTGTTCTGGTCGAATGACTGCCTTTTGGTCTATGCACATGTTTCTCTTGAGCACAATAAAACGTTCTGAAATTCTCATTCTTCACAATGTTATCCAATAATTTTTATGATTCACACAGTTAAATGTCTTTCCATAGTCAATAAAACACAAGTAAATATCTTTTGGGTATTATTTCTTTCAGCCAAGTTCCATCTGATAGCCAGCATTCTATGCCCTCTTCTGAATCCAAGTTGAATTTCTAGAATTTCCCTATGTCCTGCTCCAAACATTTTTGATTACCTTCAGTCAAATTTTGCTTGTGTGTGATATTATTGACATTGTTTGACAGTTTCAGCATTCTGTTGTATAACCTCTCTTTGGAATGGAATAATCCATATTTAGATCCAAATATGGATCTCTTCTAGTCGGTTGTCTTTGTAGCTATCTTTCAAATATTTTGGCATAATTGAGTGAATGTCTCCAGAGCTTCATTAATTTGTTGAAACATCTCAATGGTATTTCGTCAATTCCTGGAGCCTTGTTTTTCATTATTTTCCTCCAGTGCAGTTTGGACTTCTTCCTTTAATACCACTGATTCTTGAATCAATCCTGAAGTGGCTGAACTTCAACCACTTCTTTTTGGTACAATGACTTCATGTATTATTCCCATCTTTTTTATTATTCTTCCTGCATCATTAAATATTTCCTATAGAATCCTTCAATATTGCAACTCAAGGCTTAATTTTTCTCTTCCATTTTTTGTGCTCTAGAAATGTCCAGCATGTTTTTCCTTTTTGATTTTCTAACTCCAGGTCTTTGCACATTTCATTATTTGTTTGTTTGTTTGTTTATTTTGCTACCTTTCCAGGAAGCATTTATATCTTAAAATAAAATTCTTGAATCCTCCTTAATGTTCAGGATAGATTTTTTTTTTTTTTAATTGTGATTTGGGTGAAAATTTACAAAGTAAATTCACTTCCCATACAGCAGTTCACCTACACTTTGTCTCATGACATTGACCACAATTCATCACAATGCAACAGCTCCCCTCCAACTTCCTGCTGACAGTCACTTCTTCCCTGTGTCTATCCCTCTATGCACCCCTAGCCCCTGAGCTCTCTCTCTGTGCATAAACAACCATTCTTTCTCCCACGATTGTTCTCTGCTAGGAGAACCTCAGGTAAATGTTCAACTCTTATGCCTATCTTTTGCTTGGCTGGAAGCCACAGGTGTGAGTTCAATTCTAGACCTGAATGGCAGTTAGGGGTCATAGTCTCAGTGGTTCCACCAGTTTCTATCAGACAAGCAAACCTGGTCCCCCCCTTTTTTTTTCCCAGATGTTTTTGAGTTTTGTTCCACATTGTTCTCCCTCTCTATCCAAGGTCTTATACATAGATTCCCCTCTGAGTGGTTGACACTGGTAGCCGGGCACCATCTAGTTCTTCTGATCTCATAGTCGTATAGGCTGAGGATCGCATGGTGTACCAGTCTGTAGGACAAATTCTTTCCATGAATCTTTCGTCTTTTTCATTCTTCTTTGCACTGGACAAGGAGAGACCCATCATTGAATCTAGGTGGCTGCTTGCAGGCTTTTAGGATCCTATCGCCACTTGCCAAAGTGAGAGGTGGAACAATGTTTTGTGTAGTATGTTATGCCAATTGAGCTCGATATCCCCTGTGACTATGGTCCTGAGCCCACAGTTTCAACTATTTTGTCCCTCTGGGTAGCTGGCTGTGACCAAGAAATGACTACAACCTTGTCCCTTGTCAGCTCTACTATACACCTGGAAATTCAGATCATACAAATACACTTATAGAACCATTGTCTGCCAACCCTATACATGGTCTTGAGTATACTCCCCACTTCATGTTGTTGTTGTTGTTATGTGCCGTCAAGTCAGCCCCGACTCATAGCGACCCCTCCTTGGGTTTCCGAGGCAGTATCACTACGAAAGTAGGATTGCCCAACCTTCCTTCCTAGGAGTGGCTGGTGGGTTTGAACCGCCAGCCTTCTGGTTAGCAGTCAAGTGCTTTAGCCACTATGCTACCAGAGCCCCACTTCACAGACATATCTAATAGTTCATCTTGTCCACCCATCTATCCACCTGTATACCCATATTTGCCTTCACTGGCAATGCAGTACTGTATGCACATGTCATTATTATACTTTATTTTATCTTCTCAATCTGCTATTTGAAACCTTCTCTAAATTCTTTTACTTCATCATTTCTTCCATTCACCTTAGCTTCTCTCCATTTGAGAGCAAGTTTCAGAGGCTCCTCTGACATTCTTTTTTTCTTTCTTTCCTGTCTGCTAAAGAACTTTTGCCTTCTTCATGTATGATGTCCTTCCATAATTAATCTGTTCTTTGGTCACTGATGTTCAATGCATCAAATATATTCTTTAGGCATTATCTAAATTCAGGTGGGATATATTCAAGGCTATATTTTGGCTGTCATGGACTTGATTTCATTTTCTTCAGTTTCAACTTAAACTAGCATATGAGCAATTGATGGTTTCCTGACCTTGTTCTGACTGATAATATTGAGCTTCTCTATTGCCACTTTCCCTGTTTTGATTCCCCATTTTTATTTGATTCCTGTGTATATGGCATAGGTTCATGTATATAGTCACTATTTATGTTGTTGAAAAAAGACATTTACAAAGAATAAGTCATGGGCCTCGCAAAATTCTATCATGAAATCTCCAGCATCATTCCTAGAACCAAGCCCATATTTTCTAACTACCAATGCTTCTTCTTTGTTTCCAATGTTTGCATTCCAATCATAAGTAATTATCACTACATCTTGATTATGTTTATTTAATTTCAGTCTTTAGGAGTTGATACAAATCTTAAATTTATTCATCTTTGTCTTAAGTGGTTGGTGTATAAATTTGAAAAATAGTAGTATTAATGGTTCTTCCTTGTAGGTATATGGTCATTGTCCTATTACTGACAGCATTGTATTCAGGATAAATCTTGAGGTTTTTTGTTTGTTTGTTTGTTTGTTTTTGGTAGTGATTAATGTGTTGCCATTCCTCTTCAATTATTCTTTCCAGGCAGAGTAGACCATAGTCTGATTCAAAATGGCTCATACTGGTCTATTTCAGCTCACTAATGCCTAGGATATTGACCTTTATTCATTCCATTTCATTTTTACAACTTCTAATTTTCCTAGATTTGTATTTTTTACATTCCACTTTCTAATTATAAATGAATGGTTTCAGCTTCTTCCTCCTTTTTTATGTCATGCCATGTTAGCAAATGAAGGTCCCAAAAGCTTTACTCTGTCCATGTCATCAAGGTCAACTCTACTTTGAGAAGTTAACTCTTTCCCAGTTGTATTTTGAATACCTTCCAACCTGAGGGACTCATGTTCTGGTACTATATCTGACAATGTTTCCTTGTTATTCAGCAGATTTTCAGTGGCCAATTATTTCAGGAGTGTACCTATCCAGGTATTTTTTGCTGTCCTGTCTTAGTACGGGAACTCCACTGAAACCTGTCCATGATTGGTGAACTGCTGATATTTGAAATACCAATGGCATAACTTCCACCATCACAGCAACATGCAAGCCACCATGGTATGACAAATGACAGATGAGTGGCTGGAAAATGACTAATAAGAAAAATAAAGCTAAGGGTATAAGTATGGCACAGATAATATCATTTGCACATAAAATATTTATAGAGTCTTATACACTTGTTAGAAAGCTTTGTTTTAAAAATTTTAGCTACTTTGAGAAAAGAGATTTAATTGAGCTTTTTCATTGCTTTGTCTTCAGCATCCACTGGTAGAAGGGCAAAAGGAGGTATTCTGAAAAACTGAAATGGACAGCAGGTATAAAATGAGCTTCTATTGGGAGGAGGGAAACATCATCAGCTTCCAAATATATTAATTCTACAAGGTGAGGACACACACCAGTGGGTCAGGAAAAACAAACAAACAAACAAAAACCAGCAAGCTCTGATACTAATGACATTTGAACACAGGATTTATATATAACAGATTTCAGAGACATTCTAGCCCAAATTCTTGTTTTCAGACATTAAAACTAAGACCCAAAGATGTTTTATGAGTTTTCAGTTATCAATAATGTTTATATGCTTACTGATACAAGAACTCAGAGAAAAGAATAGAACTTGGTAATTTATTATTGTGAGTCATGTAAAATATAATAATTTACTTAGAAAAACAATAGTCATGTAAAGGTATATCATACATCTGTTTAACTTATTCAAATCCTGATACTTTCTCTCTATCTCTTTTCTAAAATAAACAATAGAAACAATGGATATTTATTGTATATTGCCATGTACATTGTTGGTATATATACAAAGACCTGGAATCTGAAAACCAAAATGGAAGAACATGCTTGGCATTTCTCAAACTGAAAGAACTGAAGAAAAAATTGAAGCCTCGAGTTGCAATA
>NW_006921606.1:10496990-10519535 GCF_000298275.1 Orycteropus afer afer
TATGGAACTTCTGCACTGAGAGAAAAAAAAATAGGTCTTGTCTTATTGGTGCCACAATATTTCTTTGTCTCTTTGATACAGCAGCTTAGCCATTATCTAACTAATATAGAAATTATAACCAAGAAATAGGATGTTTCCATAACAAAATAATAAAATTGTTTGGCATTTTCTTAATCATTTTGTGTTGGGTGGCAAGAGCACAGGCATTATAACCTATAAACTAGTTAGTTATAACTTTTAGGGAAAATCTTTTTTTTTTTCAAGACAGTAACTCCAGATATACTGGCTAGAAATACCTCCTAATTATTTTATGTGTTGTTTGTTCCCTGTTGCTTCTAGGAAAGTCCTATAAAAATGGAAAAGAAGGAGCCTATATTCAGGTAAAAAGGAAATGAATTTGAGCTCTGGTAATTAAGGGATGCTCTGGTAGTGTAGTGCCTAAGGCACTTGGGTGCTAACCAGAAGGCTGGTGATTCAAATCCACCAGCCACTCCTCAGAAGGAAGGTAGGACAATCTACTTCCATAGTGATACCACCTCAGAAACCCAAGGAGGGGTGGCTATAAATCGGGTCCAACTTGATGGCACATAACAACAACATTATTTAAGTTGAATAGCAATCCTGATTTTTTCAGCCTTTAGCACAGAGTAGTTCATGACTTTGACTTCCATAGCCCAAAGAACAAGATGTTCCAGGTATTTCTTGAGTACTTCTCATTAAGATTTGTCCGCCAGAAAATAAGCATCATCCCAAATAGGAGTCAAATTCTGGTGTCTTCCACCCAACTTGTTGTTTGAGAGGATATCAAAGACTCACCATTAAAAAGAAAGAGAGACAGATGAGCCAAGCACAGGAGCCAGAAACTAAATGAGGAGGCAGAAACTTAAGATTTATATCTATGAGAGATTTCAGTGTAGTGACTTACACATGGAACTGACAGAAAGCATATTAAGTCTAAGGAAGTTTTATTGCCAAAGAAACTACAATCCAAATTTATGAATGCCTGTGATTTTTCAATTCCTGAAGTAACTTTTGTCCAGTACCTTTAATAGTTACAAAAATTATGCAACTCCAACAATGGAAAATTTTCCCTCAGTCTTTTTATATATAGTTCCAGAAGGATAATGGAAAAGAAGAACCTCTCAGATGGTGAAGCCAGAACTCCTGGAGAAAAAGGACAAGGGAGTTCCTCCTGAAGTGAAGAATCAGGGCCTTAACAAAGGAATTTTGCTGTCAGTCAGGATCCTGCATAGAGGGATTTTCTCACTACAATGAATCATTGACTCCTGTATGTTCCCATTTTTCCCTTTTCCCACTGGGAGTTCTTGAAGTTATCTTGTTCGTTTTCCACCATTATATATCAGGTGTGGAAGAAGGAGAAATAACTTTCTATGAGTTCATCAGCTGCTGAAATACAATGAACCACAGCAGTGCTAGTAAAGAGAAATCAACAATATTCACATGTATGGGGCTTTGAGCTGGTTTGCAATAACTAAGGAGACTTTGGGTTTTTCCCTTGGGGTCAAGGTAAATTTATAACAAGATGGTTTTGCATAGATTAGTTAGCTAAGAAATACAGACCCAGGTAAAGTTTGATTTAATCTCAAAATTCATTCTTCTTTTCTACCAGAACCCAAGGAGCAACCAGGGCTTCTCCTGTTATTGGTCCACTAACTTCTAAGAGAGACAATGGCCAATTAACTACAAGCTATATTTCCCACCCCCCTGCTTTGCAACTCAATGTGGCCATATGACAAGTATCTATCTGATTGTTATATGTAACTGGAAATGATGAGATCAGCTTGTAAACATTTACTTAAAAGGAAATTGATTTTCAATTACATTTTCTGACCTTACTTTGACCACACAAAGGAACCATAAGAGAAAAGAGCTTGGTCCCCTACATCATCTTTTGGAACACAATTGCCAGTTGTCCTGGCCTAAGAACTCCTACACCTGGACCATTATTTGAGAGAGTCATTGTGTTTTAAGGTCTCTTTCTTACGACAGCTTAGTCAACACTTTAAGCCATACATGAAGTCATTTTGATTACATGTGGTTTTTATATTAGGCACTTACTTTAGATATTACCCCAAGGGGTGAAGTACAATTGCACTGAATTTTTGGCCTTTAGCAAGAGTTTGTTGGCTAAATTACATATACATTTCATCCTTCCACTCTTCATTCTCACTTTCCTTGGAGCATTAATAAGGGCTGGCCAAATGCAAGGTCACTGGGACATATTACCAATGAGCCAGCACTGGGATTGAGGATTCAACATATTTGATTTCTTTTCATTCTAGATCTTTCTTTCACAGAAAGAATGGAGAAAAGAATCAAGATAGGAGAAGGTCTCATTTGTCTTCAGGATCCTTGAGGAGGTTTTGTCTACCCTAATAGATAGGACAAGAAGTTTTCTCTTACTCTTTGACTCTCATTCCTTTTTTCCATTTGCTCTTATTTTTCTCTACTTTTCATTGAGACTGAAAATAGTTTCACTGAGAACTTTTTCCTGTCTTCTTTTCTTCCTATTCCTCCTTTTGTGTGGCCATGAAATCAAATTCTATGTCTCATTTCTGTCTCTTTTGCTTTTATTGGAAAATATTAGCTTGCTTCACATTGCAGTGGTAATATTCAAGTTGTTGATTTGAGAAAAGAAATTCATGCAGCATAATAATTTCACATTGTTTCTATTTGTCATTGATCTAAAATATTTCCATAAAGTCCTATTAGAGAACCAAAAGGGAAGAATATATGCAGCACATTTTAAGTATAAAGAATTGAAGGAGAATTCAAGCTTCAAATTGCAACATTGAAGGATTCTATGGGCAAAATATTAAATGATACATAAAGCATCTAAAGAAGATTGGAAGGTTACACAGAGTCACTGTACCAAAAATAATTGATCAACATTCAACCATTCCAGGAGGTAGCAAATTATTAAGAAATGATGGTATTGAAGGAAGATGCCCAAGCTGTGCTGAAGGTATTGACAAAAAAAAAAAAAAAGCCTCCAGTAATGGATGGAATACCAATTGAGATGTTTCAACAAACTGATGCAACCAAAGAAGTCCTCACTCATCTATGTCAAGAAGTTTGGAAGACAGCTGCCTGGACAACCAACTAGAAAACAAACAAACAAACAAACAACAACAACAAAACTCACTGCTGTGGAGTCAAATCTAATTCATGGCGACCCCTCTTTGGGTTTTGGAAGTGGTATCTCTATGGAAGTAGATTGCCCAATCTTCCTTCTGAGGAGTGGTTGGTGGGTTTGAACCACCAGCCTTCTGGTTAGCAGTCAAATGCCTTAGGCACTACACTACCAAATAGAATAAGTCCATATTTGTGCCCATTCCAAAGGAGGGTGATGCAAAAAAAAGGGGGGGGGGGATTATAAAAAAATATCATTAATATCATATGCAAGTAAAATTAACCTGAAGATAATTTAAAAAATGATTGTCAAACTGCATAAACAAGGAACTGACAGATATTCAAGTTGGTTCATAACAGAATGTGGAATGAGGGATGTCAACACTGATGTTAGACAGATTTTGGCTGAAAGTAGAGAATACAAGAAAGACATTTACTTACATTTTATTGACTATGCAAAGGCATTAGACTGTGTGGATCATAACAAATTACAAAGAATGGAAACTGCAGAACACTTGACTGTGCTCAAATGGAACCTACACATGCAAAAAGAAGCAGTTGTTTGAACAGAACAAGGGGATACTGTATGGTTAAAATCAGGACAGATGTACATCAGGAATTTGTCTTTTCACCATACCTTTTAAGTCTGCATGGTGAACAAATAATCTGAGATGTTGGACTATATGAAGGAGAATACACCATCAAGGTTGGAGGAAGGTTCTTTAACCTGCAATATGAAAATGACACAACCTTGCTTGCTGAAAATAAAGTGGACATACAGGACTTACAAATGAAGATCAAAATGTACACTCTTCAGTATGGATTATACCATAACATAAAGAAAATTAAAATCCTCACAAATGGACCAATAAACAACATCATAATAAATGGAAAAAAAATTAAAATTGTCAAGAATTTCAATTTATTGGATCCACATCAATGCCTACAGAAATAGCAGTCAAGAAATCAAATGGCACATTGCAGTGAGCAAATCTGCTTCAACAGATCCCTTTGAAGTGTTAAAATGCATTTCAGGACTAAGGTGCACCTGACCCAAGTCATGATATTTTCAGACACTTTATATACATGCAAAAGTTGGACAATGAATAAGGAAGACTGAAGAAAAATTGATGCATTTGAATTACGGTGTTGGCTAAGAACATTGAAAATACCATGCATTACCAGAAAAATGAACAAATCTATTTTGGAAAAAGTATAGTCAGAATGCTTCTTAGAAGTGAAGAGGGCAAACTTTCATCTCACATATTTTCAAAATGTTATCAGGAGAGACTAGTCCCTGGATAAGAACATCCTGCTTGGTAAAGTAGAGTCAGCAATAGAGAAGACCTTATGAGGTAGATTAATACAGTGGCTGCAACATAGGCTCAAACAACAGCAATTATTGTGAGAATGGCATAAGTCTGGGTCGTGCTTCGTTCTGTTGTATGTAGGGTTGCTTGGAGTTAAAACTGACTCAATGATACCTAACTACATACTGGACTCAAGACCAAAACCTATGGATAATTAAAAATAAATATCTTATTCCAGGATGCAGATTCAAGATAGCAGCTTAGTCACACACACCTTGCCATCTCCCTGCATCAAAGACCAAGAAACCAAATGAAACATGTGCAGATGAGAATCTAGGCCCCCAGAACAGGAATGGAAGGGTAAAGAATTAGAGCCAACACCAGAAGAAAGGAAAAACTGAATGAAAATAACAAAGGAGGAGATTTACAGACTGTAAGTGACCTAGGAGCTAGCCCATCACAGCATGGCCATCTTCAGACAATGTGAGCACATTTCTCTGGTAAGAAGTATAGGAAACCAACTCCACAGAGTTCCCATTAGGATACAGAGATACTACAAAGACAAGCCTGGAGTGAAATATGAAGTAGTAGTTCGTGAACTGGCTCTAAGGGAAAAAAAAAAAAAAAAAGATAGTAATGCAGGCAAGAGCATTAGAGATCTAAGTGACCATAGAGCAAGGAGGAAGCCACTAAATAGGAATGGAATTATGGAGTGGGGGAATCCTTGGAGTAATGGCTAGAAATCCTCCACCCAACTGGACTGTGAAAAAACACCCCCTCTTCATATTTTGTTGGGGCTGACACCTGATCACTGGCTGCACTTGTCAAGGAGTGTCCCAGTGACTATACCAGGGATTGGAAGAGAATGTTTCCACCTACTATACCTCTCACCATCTTGGTGACCAATGAGAAGCCTCCTTCCCCTTTACTCAGTGATCATTATCTACTCAGCCACATTATCTACCATGTCATTGACCTAAGACTGGAGGTATGCATTCATCCCAGCATGTGCTCATGTGTCAGTGGATTTATGACAAGAAACTCATAATTACCCACACCTATCCCTGTGCAACCAGCCTGACTGGTAATCTGTATTGCAAGTTCATACACAGTTGATCCTACTACTGGAGGCTCATATTCACTCTCTATGACCACCCTTCCACTACCCTACCTACCTGATGATTAGAAGTGTGGCTTCCTTTGCCACCCACCCAGGGAAGGATCATCCATACACTTTCACCCTAATCAACTAGCAAATAGTGGTGCACACACACAAAGAACCCAATCCAGTGACTGGTGAGAATGCTCCCTGCACTCATTCCAGGTGATCACCAAGATAGACACATAATCTCATCAGCAATGCCAATGACATCCTAAGAGGTGCCAGCTACACCTCTGCCCAAAAATGATCAAGAGATCCTAGCACTGTTATCTAATGTCAACTTGGTTTCAACAGCACACATCATTTTCTCAAACTGTTCTTGAAGGACATCTACACTTAAACAAATCAACAGTGTAATGTCTTAGACCAAGCATAAAATAAAAAATCCTACAAAGAAACAGGATAAGATGACTGAAACAAGAAAGCAAAATAAAGAGGCAGAAAACCTACCTAAAGAAGAAATGATTTAAAAAAAAAAACAAAAAAACTACCACACAAGAGGTAAAACTTTATATAATGGATCCTCAAAGAGATCAAGGAAAACAGAAAAAAAACCTTGAAGAATTCAGGAAAACAATACAAGAACAAAATGATAAACTAAAAAGACAATTAAGATCCATTAAAAAATAAGTAGAAATCCAGAAGATTAGCAATAAAATATCAGAAATAGATAACTCAATAGAAAAACATACAGACTTATAATTGAATGAATATAATATAGAATCAGCAGAATAGTGGGCAAATCCCTTGATACTAATTTGTTTGCATGACAATAAAAAAGGGAAAGAATAATAATTATAAAAGTCTAAGAATTATTTGGGACACTGTCTAGATGAATAATTTATGCATAAGTACAGAGAGAATTATAGAAGATTTATTGGCAGAAAAGTTCTTTAATATCATGAAGATGAGAGAATTTCCATCAAAGAAACTCAACACACCCCATACACAATAGATAACCAAAGAAAGTTCCCAAGCTCTATCATAATCAAACATTCCAAAACCAAAGACAAAGAAAGAATTCTAACAGCAGCTAGTGAAAAATGAAATGCCACCTAACAAGTGGCATAAACAAAATTTAACTCTGATTTCTCAGCAAAAAAAACATGCAATCAAGAAGGCAATGGGATGACATATACAAAACTTTAAAAGAAACATACTACAAAACAGGAATATATATACATCAACATTATCTTTCAAAAATGGTGATGAAATTAAGACATTCATGGACAAGCATAAATTAAGGGCATTTGTAAAAACCATGTCAACCTTATAAGAAATATTAAAAGGAATACTTTGAACAGAGAAGTAAAGACATCAGAAACAACTTGGGATGAAGACATATGACAGCATCATCCACATACTAATGAGGATAAATAATTATCAAAAGGAAAACAAAGCTGCAAAACTGAAAACAGGAAACCAGAGATACAGATCTGTAAACAATAACTTCAAAATAAAGAGAGCTAATAAATGGTGTTGTTATGTTGTTGTTGTTGTTATGTGCCGTCGAGTCGACCCGAACTTCCATATGGCGAAGTCAAGGTAATATCAAGACATGACACACTACTATAAACTTAGGAATATAAGGGTAAATTGTATGGTAACCACAAAGAAAAGGAATAAATTTCTCATCAAAATGGAGGAAATAAAAACAGTCAACAAACAAAAAATCAACAGCAAAGGAAACAAAAAGATCAACCATAAACAAAAAGAACTCAGTGCAAGATGGCAGAATAAGCAGACAAACCACACAGACCCTCTTCAACAAAGAAAAGAGGAACCAGTTAACACAGATACAGAACATAATCTTGGAGCCCTGAGCTTTGAAAGGAAAGATACAGAAGTAGGCTAAACTCCAAGTAGTAGAAGAACATACATAAAAAACACCAAAAAAAAGAGACACATGGAGCTGTGGACTGTTAGCAATCCTGATGGCATAGACAGTTTGGATATTGCCAAGTGGTGTCAGGACCTAAGAATTAACCAAATAATCAGCCATGTTAGCCAGGGGCTGCATGGAACACTGCACAGGGAGCTGGTGAATAAACAGGGAAGCAGCAAAGAGAGAGACTGGCTGAGGTGTGGACTTTTGGCTCGCTAGATGATATAGCCATTTTGAATGTTTAAAAGCATTTGGACCATTTTTGATATTTAAAGCAACAGCGTCCTCTCAGATTCCAAGGACCTAAGAAAAAGTTCTACTTTGGCAGGGACCACAAGAGCACAGTGGACACTAAGGACAGGAAAGGTGCTGTATTCCCCGTTAATCTTACACACCACACCCTCCTGGTGAACAGAAGTGTGGCAATCCCTCACTCCTACTCCCTGCTTGGGCCAGCAGGAATTCCATTCCAGTCTATGTGCTCTGATAGAGCCTGGGTGCCCTGCCCTGCTCCACTCCTTTTTTTTTTTTTTAGTTTGTTTTTGTCTGTTTAAAAATTATTTCTTTATTTCCCCTCTGTCCTTTTTGGCTTTTTCTCTCGTCCTTTTTTTGTAGTTACCATTTTTTTCTTTCTTGTGGTTCCCTCCATTCCTGTTTTTCTCTTTGCATTTTTCCCATTTTTTTCTTCATTATGCTCTTACTCTACCTCTTTTCTCTTATTCCCCCCTTCCCAGATATTGTAGAGGTTTTTGTTTGTTTATTTATTTCCCTTTTTCTATTCATGTTTCTTTTGGCTTTTTAAAGTCATTCTTTAAATATTTTCTCTCCCTTACTGCATTTCCTCTTTTTTTTTTCTTTTCTCTCTTTTTGGTGATCATTCCAGTGTGTTTATGTGGTGTATTTTTGTTCTCTTGCTTTTACTTTTTTGATGTTTTTTTCATTGCTCTTTGTGTCTAACTGAGACAAGATCTGTGTCCATATGACCCAACCACACCCACACTTCCTGCAGCTCCACTTACTGAGTGAGAGCCACCACTTCTTTCTGCACCAACTGGCCAATGATACATGACCACCAATAAGACCCTGACTTGGCCTTAACTGCTCTTCACAAACAGCAGATCTGTGCAGTCACTCTCACTCTCTATCACACCCATCAGGAGACAGGTAGTGAGTGCATAAGTGCTGCCAACTAGCAGATAGAGGAGCACAGTACCCTGCTTACTGAATATATCCAAAAAAAGAAAATGAAAATCTTGGGTGAATTACTCCAACATACAATCACAAATTAGATATAGATACAACAAAGTCACAATGTCTCAGAGGCAACAGATCATCAGAGTCCACACAAAGAAGCAAGATAAAGCAGTAGAAACAAGGAAACAGGATACAGACCCAGAACACATCCCTGAGGAAGATATAGCATTGGAATTTCCTGGAACTTAAAAGAATTATATTTATGTCTCTTCAATAGATTGAAAGACAGATCAAGGAAAACACTGAAAAAATTAAGGTAGACACAGACAAAAACTTAGAACAATTTTGGAAGAAAATGCAAGAGTGAAATGACCAAATAAATGAAAAATTAGAAATTATACAAAATCTATAGGTGGAAATTCAGAAGAATAATACTAAATTTTCAGAAATAGATAACACATTGAAAGGGCAAAGAGTAGGATCAAATCAATGGGAGGCAGAATTAATGAGATTGAGTACAAATACCGGAATACTTCTTTGGAAAGGGATCAATCAGAAAAAAGATCAAAACAAAACAAAGAAAGCCTAAGATTCATGTGGGATACCATCAAAAGGAATAACCCACATGTAATTGGAATTCTAGGACAGGAAGAGGAAAAAAAAAAAAAACACTGAGAGAATTTTCCAAGATTTATTTGAAGAGAACTTCCCTGATATGATGAAAGATGAGACTATATCCATTCAGGAAGTCTAATCAACCCCAAACAGGATAGACTGAAAATCATGAAGTTGTATCATCATTAAACTCATCAAAACCAAAGGCAAAGAAAAATGTCCTGAAAGTGGCACAGGAAAAATGAAAAGTTACATACAAAGGGCAACCAATAAGACTAAACTGATTTCTCAGCAGAAATCATGCAAGTGAGAAGGCAGTGGGATGCTATATATAAAACCCTGAAAGAGAAAAAATTTCAACCAAGAGTTATATGTTGTTGTTGTCATGTGCCGTTGAGTTGGCCCTGACTCCTAGCGACCCCTCCTTGGGTTTCCGAGGCAGTATCACTACAGAAGTAGGATTGCCAAAACTTATATACCCAACAAAATTGTCCCTCAAATATAATGGTGAAATTAGGGCATTTCTAGATAAGCAGAAACTAAGGGAATTTGTTAAAACCAGACAAACTTATAAAAGATACTAAAGGGAGTCCTTTGAACAGAGAACCCATAATAGTAGAAACCAACACAGCTATGGAAGTATCCAAAGTCAAATAAGTTTACAAGATTGTAAACTGGGAACCAGAGACATCAATTTGCAAAGGAGGACAACTAAAAAACAAAAAAGAGGGAAAAAATAGTGTAGTTACAGAACTTCTAAACGGTGAGGAAGTCAAGATAGTTCCAAGATAGAATGGACCACTCTAAACTCAAGGAGAAAATTATAAATCACAAGATAACCTCAAAGAAAAATGATAAATGCTCATATCACAATAAAAAATAGAGGACAAGCACAAATACTTAGCAAATACTAAAACAGCAGCAATGAAGAAAATGATAACATGATTCCCCCCCCAAAAAAAAAGAGCTCTGCACAGAAAATTATATGGAACAAAGAAATCAGGAACACCATGAAAAAAAACATAACAAAATGACAGCAACCAATTCATACTTGTTGACAATGACGCTGAATATCAATGGATTAAATTCAAGAGATGGAGAGTTGCAGACTGGGTAAGAAAACACAACCCATCAATATGCTGTCTGCAACAGACACTCCTTAGAGACACAACAAAAATAGACTGAAAATCAAAGGTTGGAAAAAGATATATCAAACAAATGGCAACCAAATAAGAGCCAGAGTAAAAATATAAATTTTTGATAAAATTGACTTTATGACAAAAATCACCATACAAGACAAGAAAGGAAATTATATAATGATAAAGGGATCAATGGAACAAGAAGATATGCCATAATAAATATCTATGGACCCAATGAAAGAGCCCCAGAATACAAAAATCAGACTTTAATAGAATTGAAAGACAAATAGATGACTCCACAGTCATAGTAGGTGACATTAATACACCACTTTCAATCAAAATAGAACAACTGAAAAGAAACTGAACAAAGGCTCAGAAGAACTAAACAATATAATCTACTAATTTGATCTTGTAGACATCTACAAAGCACTTCACCCAACAACAGAAAAATATAATTTTTTTTTTCCTAGTGTACATGGAAAATTCTCCATGATAGATTATATGTTAGGCTATAAAGCAAGTCTTAATAAATTCAAAAATATTGAAATAATGCAGTGTCTTCTCAGATCACAATGCTATAAAATAGAAATCAACAATAGGGTGATCAGTGGAAAAAGAGTAAACACATGGAAACTGAACAACACCCTCCTTAAGAAAGACTGGGTAACAGAAGAAATGAAAAAAAAAAAAATGAATTTTAAAAATTCTTTGAATCAAATGGGAATGAAAACACAACATACCAAAATCTGTGGGACACAGCAAAAGCAGTGATCAGAGACCAATTTATGGGAATAAGTGAACACAGCAAAAAAGAAGAAAGAGCCAAAATCAACACCTTAAACCAACACCTCCAACAATTAGAAAAAGAATAGCAAGAAAAGCTTATAGTCACCAGAAGGAAGAAAATACTAAAGGCTCAAGTAGAAATGAATGAAACAGAAAATCAAAAGACAACTGAAAAAATCAACAAGACTAGAAGTTGAGCTTTTGAAAATGTTAATAAAATTGACAAACCACTGGCAAATTTAACAAAGGAAAAGAGGGAGAGAATACAAACAACACAGATAAGAAAAAAAATGGGTGACATCACAACAGAAGTGTTGCTCTACATCCTACATTGGTGAGTAGTGACTGGGGTCTTAAAAGCTTTCAAGCAGCCATCTAAGATGCAGCTAATGGTCTCCTAGAATTGGAAGTGAAGAAGAATGCAAAAAAGTAAAGAAAAGGGGGGGCATTTAGAAGCAATCAGCCATAGGACACGATGGCCCTAGAGACCAGAAGAACTAGATGGTGCCTGGCTACCAATGCCAACCATTCGGGAAAGGATCAAATATGCAGATCTTGGGTAGAGTGGGAGGGAAAATATGGAACAAAATCCAAAAACTCAATAATGACCAGAATTACTGGTTGGATGAAATCTGTCAAGACCCCCAATACTATGGTCCTGGAATACATTTTGCACCTGGAATAAAAAACACCCGCAGGGGCTGGGTCTCAGCCCAATAGTTAACAAGATGTATGCGCAGACCACTCAATCCAGGATGACACACCCACAATCCTACTTCCGTAGTGATACTGCCTCGGAAACCCAAGGAGGGGTTGCTATGAGTCGGGGCCGACTCGACGGCACATAACAACAACAACAACAACAATACATCCCTTAGAACAATAGACCACAGGGCCCTAGAAGGGCAAGATTCACACGGATGAAATGCAGGACAAACAAGAGTGCATAACTATGAGGGGCGCAGGGGAGGGTTACAGGGTAGGGAGGGGAGGAGGAGGTAGTGAGGGTTAGGGTTGGACATGGTAAATGGAGAAAGAAACTAAATATACATGTAACATTGAATGTAAAACAAGCTCTTAAAATTAAATAAACAAACAAATAAAAGATAATATCAGGATACTATGAAGAACTGTACTCCAACAAATACAAAAATCTGGAAGAAATGGACAGATTTCTAGAAACATACTACTTACCTAAACTAACAGAGGCTGAGGTCGAAAAGTTGAACCGACCCATAACAAAAGAAGAAATTGAACAGGTCATAAAAAAATTAACAACAACAACAACAAAAAAAATCCTGGCATCCTGGCTCAGAATGAGTTTCACAGGAGAATTCTTCAAAATGTTCAGACAAGAACTGACACCAATCCTACTTAAACTATTCCAGAACATACAAAAGGATGGAATCTTCGCCAATTCATTTTATGAAGCAAGTGTAACCTTGATACCAAAACCAGGCAAAGATATCACTCAAAAGAAAACTACCGACCAATATCCCTCATGAATATGGATGCAAAAATCTTCAAAAAAATCCTAGTCGATAGACTCCAACAACATATCTGTGGTTGTTAAAGTTGTACATCAACTTGGTTGGGCCTGGTTGAGTGGCTGGGCAGTTGGTGGTGACCTTGGGACTTACAATGGACTTGAATTAATGGCCAGCTGTGTGGTTTGGTAACATCCAGGCTGTGCCATTTTATTTGTCAACCTTGGACTTGTTAACCTCAGCAGCCAGTAGCTGCCTGAGTGAAGAGATGCCTCTAGCTTCAGTGGGCCAGGAGCAAGTGGAAGAGCTGAAGCCCAAGGTTGGGGGGCTTTCACACAGCCCCCAGATCCTGGCACTTCAAACTTGGACTTAAAGCCTCCAAATTATAAGAATAAACTCCTGTTCAAGCCATCTCATTTGTGGTATATTCCTATAAGAGAGGTACTATGTAATTAGAATAGAATATGGTACCAAGAGAGTGAAGTGCTGCTCTGACAGATACCTAAAATGTGGAAATGGGAGTGGAGTGCATCCTTGACCTGAGACCCTGGCAGAGAGACCCCAGCATATGCCATAAAAGAAAGCCAGAGCAGAGTCAAGAGACTACAGGAGCAGAGCTAGCATGAACAGAGCCAAGAGCACCGGCATGAGATAGTGATAGCTTTACCAGCCCATGGAGGAGAAAACTGGATGCCATTGTTCAAGAGGCTTCCTGGGCTTGGCCCACCCACTGAAAAAGAAAGCTGAGTGCTTTTAGGGCAGGAAGATTTCCTGTGCAGTGAGTTGCCTTCAGCATTGATCAGCAGAAGCTGAGAGACCAAGGAAAAGAGAGGCAAAGCTGCCTCAGCCTCAAGGGTAGGACCACGGCTTTTGAGGGTGGAACCACAATAGTCCCCTATGTTTCAAAGAGCCAGACCTCCACCAACTTGGTTCTGGAGTGTGGGGCTGCTCGTTCATGTGAGCTAGTGGGATAGGGTCATAGCCACTGCCCAAGAGTGAGGAGGCAGATCTGCTATGCCCAAAAGAGAGGAACGGGGCCTGCCAGGCCAAGGGGGTGAGGTCATCACTCAGGAACTAGGGGACTGGAACCACCCAGTGAAGGAGATCTGTACAGATACCACCCATTGAAAGTCTGTACAGGTGCCAAGTTGACAAGGGGTAGAATTTTGGTAGTGAAAGGTTTATGTCAACTTGGTTGGGCCTGGTTGAGTGGATGGGCAGTTGGTGGTAGTTATTCCACATGATGAGACTGGCAATCATCTCCATGGTGGGATCTACCACAAACAGCTGAGTAACTGCTTTAGAGATGTGGTCTGTTTTCCACATGTAAGAAGCTGCTTTGGGAATGGTCTCTAGCTTATGGTGCATTTGAATCCTGCATGTAGCTGAGTCATTATTCACCAGCCTGACATGCTCTGCTGACTTTGGGACTTACAGTGGAGTTGAATTAATGGCTTACTGTGTGGTTTGGTAACATCAGACTGTGCCATTTCATTTGTTGACCTTGGGCTTGTTAACCCAGCAGCCAGTAGCCACCTGAGTGAAGAGATGTCTCTAGCTTCAGTGGGCCAGGAGTAAGTGGCAGAGCTGAAGTCCAAGGTCGAGGGGATTGCACAGCCTAGAGCCTGGTGCTTTGAACTTGGACTTAAAGCCTCCAAACTATGAGAGAATAAAGTCCTGTTTGTTAAGGCCATCCCATTTGTGATATTTTCTATTAGAGTGGTACTAGGTAACCAGAAGACTATCCAAAAATAATACATTATGACCAAGTGGGGTTCATATCAGGGATGCAAAGATGATTCAACATTAGAAAAACAATCAATCTCATCCGTCACATAAATACAGCAAAGGAAAAGAACTGCATGATCATATCAATCAATGCAGAAAAGGCATTTGATAAAATCCAACACCCATTCCTGATCAAAACACTCAACAAAATAGGAATAGAAGGGACATTCCTCAACAGAATAAAGGACATATATGCAAAGCCAACAGCCAATATTATTCTCAATGGAAAGAGACTGAAACCATTCCCCTTGCAAACAAGAACCAGACACGGATGCCCTCTATCACCACTTCTATTCAACATTGTATTGGAAGTCTTAGCCAGAGCAAAAAGGCAAGAAAAGGAAATCAAAGGCATCCAAATTGGTAAATAAGAAATAAAACTCTCCCTCTTTGCTGATGATATGATCCTATATGATCTTTGGAAAACCTGAGAGACTCAGTAAATAAACTACTGGAAGTAATTGAGAGATTTAGGGTAGTGGCAGGATACAAGATCAACATATAAAAATCAGTTGGATTCCTCTACACCAACAAGGAGATTGTGGACAAAGAAATAAGGAAATCACTACCATTTACAATAATTACCAAAAAATAAAATGCCTGTGAATAAATGTTACCAGGGATACAAAAGACCTGTACAAAGAAAACTACAAAAGATTACATCATTAAACCATAAGAGATCTACATAAATGGAAGAACATACATCATGCTCGTGGATGGGAAAATGGACATTGTGAAAATGTCAATTCTACCTGAAACAATCTATACATTCAATTAATTCCTAATCCAGATTCCATCAACATTCTTTAAGGATACAGAAAAACCAACCACTAACTTTATATGGAAAAGAACGAGACCTCAAATAAGCAAAGCACTGTTGAAGAAGAAAGTAGGAGGCCTCACAATGCCAAATCTCAAAACCTACTATAATAGGTCACAATAGTCAAAACTGCCTGATTTTGTACAATGGAAGACACATAGACCAATGAGATAGAATTGAGAACCCAGAAAAAGATCCATCAATCTATGATCAGCTGATCTTTGACAAAGGGCTGAAATCCATTAAACAGGAAAAAGTTTGTTTAATATATGGTGTTGGAAAAAGTGGATTTGCAGAAAAATGAAATAAGACCTGTACCTCACACCATGCACAAAAAATAACTCCAGAAGCATCAAAGACTTAAATGTGAAACCTAAAACTATAAGTTTCTCAAGGAAAAACTAGGGGCAAATTTAGAAGCCCTAATATATGGCATAAATAGCTATCAAGCATAACCCAAAATGTACAAACACCATAAGAGAAACTAGATGAATGGGACCTTCTAAAAATTAAGTTTTATGTGCTTCCAAAGACTTCCTCAGAAGAGTAAAAAGAGAAACTACAGAACCTAAAAACCAAACTCATTGCTATCGAGTTGGATCCAACTCATGGCGACAATTCCTGGTGTTTCCGAAGCAGTATCACTACGGAAGTAGATTGCCCAACCTTCCTTCTGAGGAGTGGCTGCTGGGTTTGAACCACCAGTATTCTGGTTAACAGTCAAATGCCTTAGGCACTACACCACCAGAACTCCCAAGAGAAACTACAGAAAGGGAAAAAGTATTTGGCTATGACATATCTGACAAGGGATTTATCTCTAAAATTGATAGAAACCTCTAACACCTCAACAACCAAAAGACTAATAATCCAATTAAGAATAGGCAGAAGGCATGAATAGACACTTCACCAAAGAGGATATTCACGCAGCCAACAAACACATGAAGAAATATTCATGATCATTTGGTATCAGAGAGATGCAAATCAAAACAACAATGAGATAACATCTTGCCGCAGCACTAGTGGCAAAGTTCAACAAGACAAAGAATAAGAAATGCTGGCACGGATGTGGAGAGATTGGGACTCTCATACACTGCTGATGGGACTGTCAAATGATACAACTATTGTGGAAAGCAGTATGGCAATTCCTTAAAAATTTGGAATTAGAAATACCAGTTGACTCAATAATTCTGTTATTGAGGTGTACATCCTAAGGAAGTGAGAGCCAGAACAAGAACAGATACATGCACACCAATGCTCATCACAGCACTATTTACAATAAGAAAAGGATGGAAACAACCTAGGTGGCCATCAACAGAAGAATGGATAACCAAACTATGGTACATATACACAATGGAATACTATGCAACCCTAAAGAATAACATCAAATCTGCTAAACATCTCGTAATAACTTGGAGGACCTTATTCTGAGTGAAATAAATCAGTCACAAAAAGATAAATATTGTATTAGTCTATTATTGTAAAAAGTCAAGGAAAGGTTTATATATTGAAGGGAATTCTCTTTGTTGGTTGTGAGGTATGGGAGGGGTGGGGAGGGAACACTGTTAGATAGGTAGAGAAAAGTATTGATTTGGGTGAAGGGAAGGGCAGTGTGCCAAATGTGAGTGAGCGCTGAGAAAGAGGAAGATGTAGAGAGGTGCATGGGAAGTACAGACAGCAAAGATGAACTCTTTTGCACATACAGTGTTGCGTTGTTAGTGATGGCAGTCATTGATATTCAGGTGGATAGATGGGTGGACAGGCTGAATGATTAGAATCTCTGGTAGCATAATGCCTAAGGCACTTGACTGCTAACCAGAAAGCTGCCAGTTCAAACCCACTAGCCACTCCTCAGAAGGAAGGTTGGGCAATCTACTTCCGTAGTGATACCGCCTCGGAAACCCAAGGAGGGGTCACTATGAGGAGGGGACGACTTGACGGCACATAGCAACAATAACAACATGCAGGGGAAAGTGTGCTCATGACCATGTATAGGGTTGGCAGATAATGTTTCTACAAGTGTGTTTGTATGTTGTGTAAGAATTTCCAGGTACACAGTAGATCTGACAAGGGACAAGGTTGTAGTTACTTTTTGACCATAGCCAGCTACCCAGAGGGAGCGAGTAGTTGGTCCTGTAGGCTTGGGATCATGGTCCCCGGGGACATCAAGCTCAATTGTCATAACATACCACACAAAAACAGTGTTCAATATCCTATTTTGGCAAGTAGCAACTGAAGTCTTAAAAGCTTGCAAGTAGCCATATAAGTGCAACAATGGGTCTCTCCTTGTCCAGAGCAAAGAGGAATGAATAAAACTAAAGACTCACGGAAACAATTAGTCCAAGGGACCAGTACACCATGCAATCCTCAGTCTATAAGACTATGAGACCAGAAGAACTAGGTGTGTCTGGCTACCACTGTCAACCACTCAGTGGGGATCTACATAGGAGATCCTACTCTATCCTGGATAGAGTAGGAGAACACTGTGGAACAAAACTAAAAATCATTCGGGGGGGAAAAAAAGGGGGGGAAGGCAGGTTTGCTAGTCTGATAGAACCTGGTGTAACACCAGAGACTATGGCCCCTAGCTGCCCTTCAGGTCTTGAAACGGACCCACTCCTGTGGCTTCCAGCCAAACAAAAGTCAGGCATATGAGGTGAACATTTACATTAGGTACATACACTCCTTAGAGAGATCAATCATGGGAGAACAGATGGGCAGTGTATGCACAGGGAAACAGACCAGGGGGCAAGAGTGCATGGGTAGGAAGGACACAGGAAAAAGGTAGCTATGGGGGGTAAGTAGGAAGAGAGCTGTTAAATTGTGGGAAATTGCATTCAATGTCATGAGACAAGATGTGTATGAACTGCTGTATGGAAAGTGAATTTGCTCTGTAAACTTTCACCCAAATCACAACAAAAATTTAAAAAAAAAATAGAAAATAGGAATGGAAGGCATACTCCCTATTTCATTTGACAAAGCCAGCATAACCCAAAGTCAAACAAAGAAACAACTAAGAAAGAAAATAGCAAACCATTATCCCTTATTAATATAGATGCAACATTTTTCAACAAAATTCTAGCTAAAATTGAAGAGCATATCAAAAATAATATATCATGATCAAGTGAGATGTATACCAGGTATGCAAAGATGAGTCCACATAAGAAAATCAAACAATATAATTCACCATATAAATAACACAAAGGTAAAGAATTATATGATCAGATCAATTGACACAGAAAAACCATTTAATAAAATCTAAAACTCCTTCTTGATATAAACTGTCACCAAAACGAATAGAATGGAAATTCCTCAACATAATTAAAGGTATATATGGAAAACCTACAGCTAACATTACTGTCAATGGAGAAAGATTGAGACCATTTCCCTTAAGAATGGGACCAAAACAAAGATGCATTTTATCACCACTCTTATTCAATATTGCAGAAGCTCTGGTAGTGTAGTGCCTAAGGCACTTGATTGCAAATCAGAAGGCTGGCAGTTCAAACCCACCAGCCACTTCTCAGAAGGAAGATTGGCCAATCTACTTCTAAAGTGATACTGCCTAGAAATCCAAGGATGGGTCGCTATGAGTCGGGTCTGACTAGATGGCAAATAACAGCAACAATTCAATATTGTACTGGAACTCCCAGCTAGGGCAATAAGGCAAGAAAGGGAAATAAAGTTATCCTGGTTGGAAAGAAAGAAGTAAAACTAATCTTTTTTGCAGATGACATGATCCTACACACAAAAAATTCCAAAAGATGACACAAGAGGAGTGTGGCAACAGGATTAGAGAAAGACTCATTAACAACCTGCCATATCCAGATGACACAATCTTGCTTGCTGAAAGTGAAGAGGACTTGAAGCACTTATTGATTAAAATCACAGACCACAGTCATCAGTATGGATTACACCTCAAAAAAATCTTTACAACTGGACAGATAAGCAATCATGGAAAATGGTGGAAAGAATGAAATTGTCACAGATTTCATTTTATGTGGATCCACAATCAACACCCATGCAAGCAGAAGTCAAGACATAAAATGTTGTATTACACTAGGCAATCTGCTGCCAAGGACCTCGTAGTGACCCCTCCTTGGGTTTCCGAGGCAATAGCACTATGGAAGTAGATTGCCCAACCTTCCTTCTGAGGAGCAGCTGGTGGGTTTGAACCACCAGCCCTCTGGTTAGCAGTCAAGTGCCTTAGGCATTATGCCACCAGAGCTTGTAAAGAGCAAATATGTCACTTCAAAGACAACCACCCATACCACCCACTGCCTATGAGTTGATTCTGACTCATAGCAACACCCACTGGGTTTCCAAGGCTGTAAATCTTTATGGAAGTAGATTGCCTCATCTTGCTCCCACACAGCAGCTGGTGGGTTTGAAACATTGACCTTCTGGTTAACAGCCAAATGCCTTGCCCACTGGGCCTAATCCTGGTATTTCCATTGCTTCATATGTGAAAGCTGGGCAATGAACAAGGAAGATCAAAGAAGAGCTGATGCATTTGAATTATGGTGTTGGCGAAGAATACCGAAAATACTGCAGACTACCAGAGAGTGAGCAAAACTGTCCTGGAAGAAGTGTGGCCTAAATGCTCCTTAGAAGCAAGAATGGCCAGATTTCACCTCACCTACTTTGGGCATGTTGTCAAAAGAGACAGGTCCCTGGAGAAGTAGATCATGTTTCTAAAGTGGGGAGTCAGTGAAAAAGGGGACTACCCTCATGAGATGGATTGACACAGTGGCTGCAACAATAGGTTCACGCATAGCAAAGATTATGAGGATGATACAAGATTGGGTGGTGCTTCTTTCTGTTGGACTTAAGGTTACTATGAATAACATTTAACTCTACGGCATCTAATAACAAGAACACACAAGAAGGTAACTGGAACTAATAGAAGGATTCAGCAAAGTGGCCGGTTATAAATTGCATGTATGGAAATCACTTAAGTTCCTCTACACTAATAAGGGAACTCTGAAAATGAAATTAAGAAAGATTGACATTTACAATAGCCTTCAAAAGGATAAAAACCCTAGCAATAAAACTAGCCAGAGTCATAAAAGACTTACACAAGGAAAACTATAAAACAATACTGTAAGAAATTAAAAGAGATCTATATAAATGGGAAAGCATCCCATGCTCATGGATTAGAAGCATAACATTGTTAAAATGTCAATATGACCCAAAGCAATCAATAAACATAATGAAATACAAATTCTACCAACATTCTTTAATGAAGTGGAAAAACTAATTTCTAACTTAATGTGGAAAACAGGGAAGCCCTACATAGCAAAAACAATATTGAAGAACAAAATAGGAGGCCTTGCACTTCCCAATCTCAAAACTTACTACACAGCCATAATAATCAAAATAGCCTGGAATAGAATTGAGAATCCAGAACTAAACCCATCTGTCTAGGACAGCTAATTTTTGACAAAAGGTCAAAGTCCATTGAGGGTGGAAGAAACAATCTCTTTAACAAATGGTGCTTGCCAAACTGAATATTCATATGCAAAAAGAAAAAACAAAATGAATCAGGATCTATATCTTATACCATGTACAAAAACTAACTGAAAATAGGTCAAATGCCTAAAAGTGAAACCTAAAACAGTAAAGCTCTTGAAAGGTAATATAGGGTCAAAGCTAGGGGATATTATCTTTGCCATAAATAGCCTATCAAGCAAAATTTAGAAACCAGAAGTGACAGAAGACAAATTAGATAATTGGTATCTTCTGAAAGTTAATGATTTAGGCATGTAGAAAGACTTTGCCTCGAGATTAAAAAGAGAACCTACAGACTGAGAAATGTATTTGGCAAAGGCATATCTGATAAGGCTCTAATCCCTAAAATATATAGAAAACTTCAACAACACAACTTCAAAAAGAAAACAATCCAAAAAAAACAAAAACAATAGGTCAAGATCATGAAAACATGCTTCACCAAAGACATTCAGGCAGCTAACAAACAAATGACAAGATGCTTGCAATCGTCAGTCATGAGAGAGATGCACTTCAAAACTACAATAAGATACTATCTCAGAACTGTAAAAATGGCAATGATTAAAAAAAAAATCCTGCTGATGTTGTGCAGGGACTGGAACTCTTAGACATTGCTAGTAGGATTATAAAATGGTACACTACTATGGGAAATAGTATGACAGTTCCTCAAAAACTGGACAGAAAAATCTTATGATCCAGCAATCTCTTTCCTAGGTATATGTATCCTAGAGATATAAGACAGTGACATGAATAGACATATGAATGTCTATGTCCACATTATTCACAACAGCTAAATGGTGGGAAAAATTGAAGTGTCTAACTATGGATGAATGGATAAACAAACAGTTGTTGTTGTTGTTGTTGTTATTTGCCATCGAGTCGGCCCCGACTCATAGTGACCCATCCTTGGGTTTCCAAGGGAGTATCACTACAGAAGTAGGATTGCCCAACCTTCCTTCCGAGGAGTGGCTGGTGGGTTTGAACCACCAGCCTTCTGGTTAACAGTCAAGTGCCTTAGCCACTATGCTACAAACTATGCTCCAAACAAACAACTGTAGTACATAAATATGATGAATACAATGAAAATGTAATGAGGAGTGCACAAAATATCTTACATCATGGATTAATCAGGAAGACCTTATGCTCAATGAAATAAATTGATAACTAAAAGACAAATATTTTAATTCACACACACACACACACATATATGTATATGAGAGCTCTGGTAGCATAGTGGCTAAGGTACTTGACTGCTAACCAGAAGGCTGGCTGTTCAAACCCACCAGCCACTCGTTGGAAGGAAGATGGGGCAATCTACTTCCATCGTGATACTGCCTTAGAAACCCAAGGAGGGGTCATTATGTTTGGGGTCCAACTCGATGGCACATAACAACAACAACAACAACAGCAACATGTATATATCTATGTTAAGACATAGATATATACATACAAAGTTGCCAGAGAATGGAGATAGACCAAGGGAAAATCACTTTCTAATACTAGACAATTTCTACTTTGGGTAGATCAAATATTAGTATAATCAGTACAATTTACAAGGTAAATAAAGAAACTAAGAAGTACACAAGGTAAAGGAGTTCCGGCAAGACGGTGTACTAGGCAGAAGGACTGCACAGACCCTCTTCAACAAAGAAAAGGGAAACCAATTAACACAGACACAGAAGATAATCTTGGACCCCTGAG
>NW_006921606.1:10527060-10534791 GCF_000298275.1 Orycteropus afer afer
ATGGACACTGGGAGGAGGTAACTATGGGGAGGAAGTGGGAGGGGAGCTGTCGCATTGTAAATTTTGGTCAATGACATGAGACAAAGTGTATGTGAACTGCTGTATGAAAAGTGAATTTACTCTGTAAATCTTCACCCAAATCAAAATAAAAATTAAAAAAAAAAAAAAGAAAAACATAACTAACAGGAACTCCTAGGTGTTGAGCTGGTGAAGAGGCAGTGAAAGTCTGAATTTGACAGTGCCTGAAGTTTCTGTAGCTCAGCAAACCAGAATTCAGGAAGAACAGATAGATACACAAAGGGGAAACTCAAGACTTATATTATGCCTTAATTTATCTAACTCCAATCATATAAGTGATGCTCAGAAACGTTTTCCCTTTTACACAAAGCTATGCACATGCACCTGGCCAAGAACTCAGAGAAGATGAAAGAATAGATTGCTGGCTTGAGTTATCTATGGGCCAACTGCTGTCTCACACTCATAAGGTGAGTAAGCACACCACTAGGATAGGTGCAACCTGCTGCAATGCTTCAGTTGCACACTAATCTTCTGAGTATGTTACTGCTACTTCACCTCTGCCTCCAAAATCTTATGCACATTTCTCATACCTGGAACTATTCATGGCAGCAAATTCATTTCCATCTTAGTTGCTATAATATAAAACATCCATAGTTCACCATTGGTCAACATGGTATCCATATGTACGACTATCTAACCACACTGAACTTCCAAATAAAGACAGTAACAAAAAAATTGAATCCATCTGACACAATACAACTGTCCCTCTTACAGTGAACAAAATAAAGCTCTCCTCAAAAAAGAATTCAAAGTCCAAATGTCAGTTTATACCTCTTTAGGAGAAATGCAGTCTTGTCTTCTGTATTTCCTTTGCTCTCAGCAAGAGACTTGGATAGTTATGGTTTCTTGTTCAGTGGGATGATCTAGATCTGAATACAGTTCTGCCCATATTCAGTTTATTTCCCCATTAACTTTTTTTTTTTTTTAATCAGAGGAAATAGGAATGATTAGAGGCATCTCAAGTATCTTCTGCTCTCCAGACACACTCCATTGTATGCTCAGTGTAATAAGAACACAAAACCCCCTTGATAGTTGTACTAATCATGTCAGTTTGTACAGTAAAGCCTCACCCTTTAACAATTGGCAGTCTACCACAAGGAGCCAAAAATACCCAGGTAGAAATCTCAACTTAATCTTAATGAAAATCATGCTGTATAACTTGTTAAAACATCCATACCTTGGAAACGGAGATCACCAAAACACTAGAGCTTAAAGTTGAAGGACTGATAATAAAAATTCCATTAGTGGATCACTGGTGAACAAAGAAGTCCCACTTCCAGACCAAGTTCCATCCTTTGATTCTTACATTCATGAATCTTGGCTATGGGAGAAACAGCACCATATGTAGATAATGGATGCAGGACATAGAACACAACATGTAGAACATTACTCCATGTACTCAACCTGACACCATCCAGTTGGCAGTAAAAGGCCATCTCACCATTCTATCAGACCAGTTGCTTCAAGGTGATGAAAAGCATGTTTAGATCAGTCAGTTCCATGAACATAAGTCCATTGTGAATTTCATTTGGTGTAAAATGAGTTTCTTGGTTAGAAGCAATGCTTTAGAGTATATTGTGAAGATGCCTATGATATTTTGTAAATCTGAAGATGGATATTGTGGCAGTATCATCCTGGACAGAAGAGGTAAATAAATTCATGTTTAGAGTGAGCTAAAGTATTTTCTCCAATGAGAGGAAAGCATTTCCTTTTCATGATAGAAAGTGTCCAATAATCTACTACCGATATAACCTCCTACCAGGATGCTGGGTGACACCCCTGAGGAGTGGTGCTATATCAAGAGCTCAGTGCTGACCTCTGATTTGGCAATTTGGGCACTCAAGGCAAACATCCTTCTTATTATTAAAATTCTTTTACCTTGATAATCATTCAGAAGAGACACAAAAATTGTCATTCTCTTAACACAGTTAGAGAAATCTATTCACATACCTTTTCTCAGATTTCCTTGAAACCGTTTTCCCAATTTTATTCTTTCTTGGATTTTAGAGCAAACTCTTAGTCATTACTTATAAGAATTTCTTCTCTGTTATTTTATTTATTTATTTATTTATTTATTTTTAGTTGTGATTTGGGTGAAAGTTTACAAAGCAAATTCATTTTCCATACAATAGCTCATACAGATTTTGTTTCAAGACATTGATTTTAATCCTCATAATGTAATAGTGTTCTTCCCAGTTCCTCCCTGTGGTTACCTTTTCCCTGTGTCCTTCTTTCCTATGCATTCCTGCCTCTGAGCAGTAGAGAACTTGTGAATTCAGGATTTATAAAAGAAAACCTAAAATTTATTTATGTGGGTGTCTGAACTACATCGCAATTTGACTTAACAACTATGCAGAATCTGTTATGTTAAAATTAACATACTAATTGAATTAGATGGATTAAGACTCTGAAAATAGGATGGGATTATATAAGTAGATTTCAGTGAAGCTGGGTTCCTTGAACCACTAAATCCTGCTAAATATTCTTTTTCAATGGACACAAAATTCTCTCTCCTATCTGAGGTCAATCTTTTCTAGCTTAGAGAAAATATAGTGGCTTTCTCTGTAATAGTTTCCTTTCAGGGCACTGCTAAACTTCATCAGTATCTAACCCCATCACTTTTCATTACTTCCAGATCTAGAATCACACAAATTCCACTATATCCTGTTGTTGTTATTGTTAGTTGCTGTCAAGTCATCTTTGACTCATAGCAACTTTATGTACAAGAGAACAAAACATTGCCCAATCCTGTGCCAGTTTCACAAACTTGTTGTCCCTTAGTTCATTGTTGCAGCCACTGTGTCAGTCCATCTTGTTGATAGCCTTCCCCTTTTTCATTGGCCCTCTGCTTTACCAAGCATGATATCCTTCTCCAGAGAATGGTCCCTTCAGACAATATGATCAAAGTAGGTGAGACAAAGTCTGGCCATTCTTTCTTCCAAGGAGCATTCTGGCTGCACTTCCTCCAGGACAGATTTGTTAGTTCTTTTATCAGTCCATGGTACTTTCGAATTCTTCACCAACACCACAACTCAAAAGCATCAACTCTTCTTCAGGTTTCCTTATTCATTGTCTAGCTCTCACATACATATGAGATGACTGGAAATACCACGGCTTGCATTAGGCTACAATCAACATCAATGGAAGCAGCAGTCAAGACATCAGACAACATAGTATATTGGGTGAACCTGCTACAAAAGACCTCTTTCAAGAGCTGAAGAGTAAAGATGTCTCCTAAATATACCCCAGGAAAACAAAATAATTTAATAACTTTGCCTATTTATGTGTGTCTAAGGTAAATTATTGGTTGGATTTTTTTTTTTTTTTTTTCTTCCAAGGTTTTATATATGTCATCCTATTGCCTTATTACTTGCATGGTTTCTGCTGAGAAATCCCAGGTTAGTCTTATTGGTTGTCCTTTGTGGGTTCTGAATTGATGGGTTGTGTTTCCTTATCCAGTCTGCAACTGCTTGTTTCTTAACTGGTGCATTTAATCCATTTATGTTTAGTGTAATTACTTAACAAACTCACAAGTGTGAATTTATTGCTATCTTTCCCCCCCTGTTGTCTTGATGATTTCTTTGTTCCATAAAATTTTCTGTGCCTACCTCATTTTGTTCACGGATTTTGTTATCATTTCTTTCATTACTATTGTTTTAGTATTTGCCAAATATTTGTGCCTCTATTCCTTTTTATTGTGATGTGAAAGTTTATTAATTTTATTTGAAGTTATTCTGTGACTTATTATTTTCTTCTCAAGATTAGAATAAGATGTTCCATCTTGCAGTTTTCTTGACATCTTCTCCATTTAGAATTTCTGTACCTACACTATTTATTACCTCTGTTTGGTTTGCAGTTGTCCTCATTTACCAATTGATATCTCTTGTTCTCTGTTTACAATCTTATAAGTTGGTTTTATTTTGGATAATTCTATATCTGGGTTGGTTTCTGGATTATGTTATCATATACATTGATCATTGTTTGTTATTTCTTGTTATTGGTTTTCTGTCCAAAGGGCTGTCTTTAACATCTCTTGTAAAGTTGTTTTGGTTTTAACAAATTCCTTTTATTTCTAAATGATCAGGTATGTGTAGGTAAAAGGGAATATATCCATGACCATATAAAAGTTTGGCAGATGATATTTCTACATACATAATTGTATGAGTGATAAGAATGTCCATATATATAATACAACTTATAGGGAAAAATTATGATAACTTCTTAGCCACAGCTAAACATCTTGAGGGAGTGAGTCACTGGGCCGATGGCCTCAGTACCACCATTGTAGGGGACATCAAGCTCAATTGACATAGCATACTACATACAAACAATGTTCCACATCCTACTTTGGTGAGTAGCAACTGGAGTCTTACCAGCTTGTAACTGGCATCTAAGATGCAACAATTGGTCTCCCTTTATCCATAGCAAAGAAAAATGAGAACATTTATACCAGGTAGATTCATTCCTTAGAACAATCAACCATAGGAGATCTGAAGGGCAATATTTGCACAGGGAGATTGATTAACCCAATATTCTCTTTATTTTAGCCTTCCATAGTGATTTGATTTTAGGTGTACACAACTGATAATATAAGAAAATTTCTACTATATGGTATGAACAAACAGTATGTCATTTGTATCTGGAAACAAGGGCATTCATTTCTTTAAACTGATTCTAGATATGCAAGGGGTAATTTGTACAACTTTTACCTTGACCATGCTTTTGAGTTGTGTTGTTGGAGAAGAATACTGAAAGTACCATGGACTGCTAGAGAACTAATAAATCTATCCTGGAAGAAGTGCAACTGGAATGCTTCTTGGAAGCAAGAATGGCCAGACTTTTCTTACCTACTTTGATCATGATGTTAGAAGGGGTCATTCCTTGGAAAAGGATATCATGCTTGGTAAAGTGGAGGATCAATTAAAAAAGGGGAAGGACTTCAATGAAATGGATTAACACAGTGGCTGCAATGATGGGCTCAGGTATAGAAAGGATTGTGAGGCTGGCACAGGACCAGGAAGTGTTTCATTCTGTTGTACATAGGGTTGCTATGAGTCAGAGCTGAATTGATGGTGTCTAACAACAAGCATCTTGACTATTTCTGGTACTAGTAACTATATCATTTAGGGTATGTCAAAGCAGCTAAACTACAATAAGTGGCTCATTCATCTACTGATAGGCACTTAGATTGTTTCCATGAATTTTCTAATGTGATTAGTGCTGTAACAAACATGGATATCCATGTATCTATTTGTGTCAAGGTTCTTATTTCTGTAGGTTATAGCAGTGGTGTCAGTGGATCATATGATAATTATATCTCCAACTTTTTAAGGGAGTGACATAACATTTTACATAGTGGTTTACCATTTTACATGCCAAGCAAAAGGATATGAATGTTTCAGTCTCTTCACACCCTCACTATCATTTGTTGTTTTCTGTTTTATTGACCTTTGCTATTAATGCTGAGGTAAGATGTTATTTCATTGTTGTTTTGATTTGCCTCTCTTTAATGACTAAAGTAGGAGCTCTGGTAGCATAGTGGCTAAGATACTTGCCTGCTAACCAGATGGCTGGTGGTTCAAACCCACCAGCCACTCCTCGGAAGGAAGGTTGGGCAATCCTACTTCTGTAGTGATACTGCCTCGGAAACCCAAGGAGGGGTCACTATGAGTCAAGGATAACTCGATGGCACATAACAACAACAACAACAATGACTAAAGTAAAGAACAGCAGAGTGATGTTTGCCTGTGTTTTGTTGACTATGCAAAAACATTTGACTGTGCAGATTGTAACAAGTTTTGGATAACATTGCAAAGAATGGGAATTCCAGAAAACTTATTTGTGCTCATGAGGAACATGTGTAAAGACTACCAGACAGTCACTCAAAAAAACCAAGAAGATATTACATGTTTTAAAATCAGGAAATGTGTGCCTACAGGTGATATCTTTCACCATATTTATTCAATCTGAATGCTGAGCAAATAATCTGAGTGGCTGTACTATGTGAAGAAGAATGGGACATTGGGATTGGAGGAAGACTTATTAACAATGTAAGATATGCAGATGACAGAACTTTGCTTGCTGAAAGTGAGAAAGACTTGAAGCACTAATGAAGATCAAGGACTACAGCCTTCATTATGGATTACACATCAACATGAAGAAAACAAACATTCTCACAACTGGACCGATAAGCAAAAATATGATAAATGGTGAAAAGATTGAAATTGTCAAGGATTTCATTATATTATGTGCACAATCAACATCATGGAAATAGCAGTGAAGAAATCAAATGACATATTACACTGAGCTGCTAAAGACATCTTTAAGGGCGGGAAGATGGCATTGTATTTGTAATCTACACATTTGTTCACTCTACCAACGTAATCCCTGAATAACTATGTAAAGCAGATAGAAATAGCGATAATAGAGTTATGAGCAATTTAGGGGAAGATAAAGTATCAGATTTAGTAAAGGCTGAGAAAAAGAGCATATTAAACAACTTGGAAAATAAACAAACCTGCCTATCCAGAGGAGACAGAGATGGAGAAGAGGACTCATTGGAAACATAATTGAGGTCAGTGGAGGGAAGGAAGGTAAAAAAAGAAAAGAAAAGAAAAATCACAGAACCCTCAGAGGCATTGGGGATTCAGAATACCCACACTGGGAGTTTTTGGTGGTGACCATGGGAGCTGAGTGAGTAGATAATCTTACTGTGAAGGAGATCAAGACTTCCTTTGGCCTTGGCTGCTACAGAGTCCAGAAAGGAGTGGGGTAAAGGGTGAAACTCCCTCTGGGAAGGTGAAGGCCTGGAGCGAATGCACAACAGTGGGTTGGTGTTCAACTCCTCCATGACCACTTTTCAGCACAGAGTGGACCAGGGTACTGTTTTTTTGTGGGTTCTTGATCCAAGTGGAAAGTAGTGACCTTTTATCCACTGAGGTCTCTGTTGATTTTGAACCATGGGTCTTTGATTGACAGTAAGATGTCATCATTAGTACATGTCTCAGGAAGATCTTTGCTAAATACACTGCTTGTGCCAGCAGTGCTGACTGAACTGTCATAGCCAAATGTGGAAAACGGTGGCTCACAACTGGTGCCATTTTTTGCCTTTTTTTTTTCTTTTCTCCCCTGCATCATCCAATAGAAGGAATACATTAAACCACCACTAGGCAACAGCAGTTATTATACTGAACACCTTACCCAATAGGTAACACCAATAAGTCCTGCACCACAGAATCAACCACAGACTGTGGACAACACCTGCTCATCCCAACTCTAAATTTCCTTCATGATGAACAAACACCTGCACCCATATCCCCACCAGTGATTCTACCAACACAGAGAGAGCTGGACAACAACCCAGTACAGACAAGCTAATAACCAAAAAAGTACACCTGATGTACAATTTTAGATATAGTAAAACATAAAAATCAAGGTGAAACAAATCAATACATTACTAACAATTAAAAACAACAACTTCAAGAAGTCTAGGAAAAAACAGACAACCTCAATCAAACCAAAAAAAAAAAAAGGACAAGAGAATAGAAATAAAAGCCCATGCTAAAGGATTGTCTATCATGGAAGAAAAACAAGAAAATAGAACTATCTGAGAAGGAATTTAAAGTATATATGTGTGTGTAGTACAAGCTTTTC
>NW_006921606.1:10534891-10545980 GCF_000298275.1 Orycteropus afer afer
ATAAAACTCCAGACAGTACCCTGGAAGAATTCAGGAAAACCATTTGTGAACAAAATAACAAGATAAATACACAATTATAACTCATAAAAAATAGCAATTAGAAATCCAGAATATGAATAATAATATTAAAGAGCTAGACAACACAGTGGAAGGAGAAAAGAGTAGACTAGAACTGGCTGAAGAACACATTACCAATCAGAACAAAGATTTAAGAGAAATGAAGAGAACCTAAGAGTTATATGGTATGACATAAAAAGACACAACATACACCTCGCTGGAATATCAGTATAAGAAGAAGAAAAAAAAAAAAATACTGAGAAAATTGTGGAAGACTTGCAAACACAAAATGTCCCCCATATCATGAAAGAAGAAAAGGTATCTGTCCAAGAAGCTCAACAAACCCTATACAGGGTAGATGCCATGAGAAAGTTATCAAGACATATAATAATCAAACTCTCCAAAACCAAAGACAAAAGAAAGACTCTTGGGAGCAGCTAGGGAAAAATGAAATATCACCTACAATGAACAACAAATAAGACTAAGTTCTGATTTCTCAGTAGAAACCATGCAGGCAAGAAGGGAACAGGGGGGCATATAAAAAACTTGAAGGAAAAGAACTTCCTACTAAGAATTATATATCCAGCCAAATTGTCCATCAAATATGAGGGTGAAATCAAGACATTCTCAGACAAACAGAAGTTAAGGGAATTTGTGAAAACTAGACCAACCCTACAGGAAATACTAAAAGAAGTCCTTCCAATTGAGAACTTAAAACAGAGAACAACTAATTAAAATCAGGACACTTGACATCAGCACTTAGAAACCAAACCAGAAACAGATGCTCAAAATAAGCTCATAAAATAATGTGCACAGAGAAATAAGGGAGTTCATCTGTAGATGACACCAACAACAAAGCAAATAGAGGGAAGAAAAGCTCTAATTACAAAACTTCCAAATGGAGAGGAAGACAGGACAATGTCTTTATAAAACTGACTGTTCCAATCTCAAGGAGGTAAGAGTTTATTTCAGGGTAACCAAAAAGAAGATTAACAGTTCTCCTAAGCAAAACCAACAATAATAAAGAAAAGAGAAGAAACACTTGATAACAAAATGACCTCAGCACAGAAAAATGTTTGGAACATAGAAATCACCAACAACATAACAAAAACACAATAGAATGACAGCAAGAAATTCATACCTATCACCAATTACACTCAAGTGAATGGACTAAATTCATCTGTCAAGAGAAAGAGAGTGACAGATTGGATAAGAAAAGAAAACCTATCAATATGCTGCCTACAAAAGACCTATCATAGACACAAAGATAACAAGAAATTCAAAATTAAAGGGTGGGAAAAAATATATCAACCTAATGGCAACCAAAAAAAAGCAGGAATGGTAATATTAATTTTGGATAAAATAGACTTCAAGGTGAAAAATAGCGTAAGGAACAAAGAAGGACATTAAATGATACTAAAAGGATCAATTGACCAAGAAGACATCACCATAATTAATATATATGGACCCAAAGAAAGTGCTCCAAAATACATAAAGCAAATATTAAGTGAATTGAAAAGAAAAACAGGCAACTCTACAATAGTAGTAGAAGACTTTACCACATCACTTTCAAGGAGGGACAGAACAACTAGAAAAAAAAAAAAAAAAGATACAGAAGAACACAACAACACAACCAACTTGACCTCATAGACATATACAGAGCACTCCACCCAACAAAAGCACAATACACATTTTTCTCTAGTGCACATGGATCATTCTCCAACATAGACCATATGTTAGGACACAAAGCAAGCCTCAATAAATTCAAAAACATTAAAATACTACAAAGCATCTTCTCAGACCACAATGTTATAAAATTAAAAATCAATAATAGGAAGATCAAGGAAAAAAATATCAAATATGTAGAAATTGAATAATACACTGTTCAATAACTATGGGGTAAGAGAAGAACTAAAGTGTGTTAAAAAAAAAAAAATCCTAGAAATAAATGAAAATGAAGATACAACTTACCAAAACCATTGGGACACAGCATAAGAAGTATTCAAAGGTTAATTTATAATAATTAAAGCACACATCAAAAAAGAGGAAAGAAACAAAATCAATACTCTAACTCAGCAACTCCAACAATTAGAAAAAGAGCAAGAAAAGTAACCTACAACAAAAGAAACCTTCAGTTTCTACAAATAAGGAAATAATAAAGATCAGAGTAGAAATAAATGAAACAGGAAAAAAAAAGGGAGAGAAACAAAACAAAAAGTTGATTCCTTGAAAAGATTAACAAAATTGACAAAGCACTGACTTATTTAACAAAGGAAAAGAAAGTGAAGACTCAAATAACATGAATAATAAAAAGGGTGGCATTGTAACAGAACCAACTGAAATAAATAATAATAATAAAAAGATAATAACACAATATTATAGAGAACTGTACTCCAGCAGATTCAAAAACCCAGAAGAGATGGACAAGTTTCTAAAACACAAGACTTAGCTAAATGATCCCAGTTGGAGACAGAGCACTTAAACAGACCCATAATAAAAGAAGAAATTGAGCAGGTCATAAAAACTTCCCACACACACACAAAAAAAAGTGTCCTGGCCCAGAAGGCTTCACTGGAGAATTCTACCAAGCATTCAGGAAGAGTTGATACCTGTATTACTCAAAATATTCCAGAACATAGAAAATGATGGGATACTCCCAAATTTGTTTTATGAAGCAAACATAACATTGATACCAAAATACAGAGATAACAGGGAAAGACACCACTAAAAAGGAAAATTACAGACCAATATCTCTCATGAATATGATACAAAAATCTTCAACAAAATCCTAGCCAACAGAATCCAACAACATATCAAAAAATATAATACATCATGACCAAGTGGGACTCATACCAGTTATGCAAGGATGGTTCAACATCAGAAAAGCCATCAATGTAATCCACTACATAAACAAAACAAAACAAAAGAACCATATGATCACATCAATCTATGCAGAAAAGGCTTTCAATAAAATCCAACACCTGTTCCTATTCAGAACTCTCAGAAAAATAGGGATAGAAGGGAAAATCCTCAACATAATAAAGGGCATATATGCAAAACCAACAACCAACATTATTGTTCACAGAGAAAGATTCAAAGCATTCTCCTTGCGAACAGGAACCAGACAAGGATGTCCTCTGTCACCATTCTATTTAATATTGTATTAGATGTCCTAGTGTGATAGTTGGAGCTGTGTGTCAACTTGGCTGGACAACAATTCTATGTAGTTTAAGCTGTTGTGATGTTGCTACTCCCAGGAAGGGATCAGTTGATTATGTTTTGAGCAGACAATCTGTTGGAAGGAAGTTTTGCTAGGGGTGTGGCCTGCTTCCAGTATATCTATGGACATCCTGGGAAAAGAGACATTCCTCTGTGAATTGGGATTCTGTTGTGCTGCCTCCAACTGTCCATAAGTGAACAATTCACCATTTGGTCTGGAGATCTTGGATTCGTCATTTGTTAGAGTCTACAGCCAGTATACTGCCTGCCAACCTTGAGCTGCTCAGCCCCTGCAGCTGCAAGAGTTGGGAAAAGCCTCCAACTTGACATTTAATCCAAGAACTTTGGACTTGCCAGCTTCTACAAGTGTGTGAGCTATTTTCCTAAGATAAATTTCTATATATATATATATAGAAATTTATATATATTCATAAGCTTTATTGGTTTTGTTTATCTACAGAACCCAGTCTAACACATTTGGTACCGGCAGTGGTTCTAGAGAGACAAAATCGTAAGGATGGGCTTCCTGAATTCGTTCTCCAGTTTGATTAATCTTAAAAACACTGTTGACCCTGCCTCTCTTAGTAAAGAGGGCCCTGGTAATCCATGGCATGAGATGGCAAAATTAATATGCAAAATAGCACCAACAATAGATCAAGTACTTGTGAGAAGTGATGCTCTGGGTGATCACATATTTGATACTTTTTTACAATTTTGTCAGCATGAGGAGTATAAGGAAGCTGGTTGGTTGATTGTACTTACACTGGACAAAGTGGTGAAAGAGCAAGATAAGCTCAGAGCTGCTAAGTCCCAACTTAAGCACCACATAAAGACCTCAGTGCTTCCAGTTGTGCTCTGAAAAAATGCCTTATACCTTCTAGTAACAGAGCTGATATTGCTGAAAAACAAACCCATAGTCTTATTGTAAGAGTGGTTGAATTACAATGCTAATTAAGTTGCCAACCCAGAATGGTGTCTGACATTAAAATGAGGGCATTGATTGGGAAAAAATGGGATCCTGAAACCTGGAATGGGAACCTCTGGACAGATAGTCGGGAAGATCTGGATACAGAGCCTTTAAATTCTGTCGAATCCCTCCCATCTAAAGGGATTACTGTAAAACCATTATCCCCTCCACCTTACTTTGATAGGATTACCCAAACTGGTCCTTCTGGGTCATTGCCTGAGTCAGAGGCCATGGAAGGCATTCCTGAACATTCTCAGAAACTGCCTCAATCACCCATTGTTGCTGCTAGACCTGTAACTAAAGTGAAGGATAAGTTATTGTATCTGGCTTCCCCCACAACTAAAAAGGAGGCAGAATGTCTGGTGGGCCACTTTGGATTTTGGAGGCAACGTATCCCTCATTTGGCTGTGTTGTTGCGGTCTATTTATCAAATGACTTGGAAAGCTGCTAGTTTTGAGTGGGATCTAGAACAACAGAAGTCTCTGCAACAGATTCAAGCTGCCGTGCAGGCTGCTCTGCCACTTGGACCATATGAACCAGCTGATCCAATGGTGCTTGAAGTGTCTGTAGTAGATAGAGACGCTGTTTGGAGCCTTTGGCAGGTCTCTATTGGTGAATTGCAATGCAGACCCTTGGGGTTTTGGAGCAAAGCCCTGCCATCCTCTGCAGATAACTACTTTCCTTTTGAGAAACAGCTTTTGGCTTGTTACTGGGCTTTAGTAGAGACTGAATGCCTAACCATGGGCCACCAATGACCATGAGGCCTGAGCTGCCCATCGTGAACTAGATGTTGTCTGATCCATAGTGTAATAAAGTTGGACATGCACAGCAGCACTCCATCATTAAATGGAAGTGGTATATTAGAGATCAGGCTCAAGCAGGACCTGAAGGCACAAGTAAGTTGCATGAGAAAGTGGCCCAAATGCCTATGGTCTCCACTCCAGTCACATTACCTTCCCTGTCCCACTCTGTACCTATGGCCTCATGGGGAGTGCCTTATGATCAGTTGACTGAGGAAGAGAAAATTCATGCCTGGTTTACAGATGGTTCCGCGAGATATGCAGGCACCACTCAAAAGTGGACAGCAGTGGCACTGCAGCCCCTTTCTGGGATTTCCTTAACGGACAGTGGTGAAGGGAAATCCTCCCAATGGGCAGAATTTCGAACCATGCATATGACTGTTCACTTTGCATGGAATAAGAAATGGCCAGATGTGCGATTATGTATGGATTCATAGGCTGTGGCCAACGGCTTAGCTGGATGGTCTGGGACTTGGAAGGAGCATGATTGGAAGATTGGTGATAAGGATGTGTGGGGAAGAGGTATGTGGACAGATCTCTCTGAATGGGCCAAAGGAGTAAAGGTATTTGTGTCTCACGTGATTGCCCACCAAAAGGTGACCTCAGCAGAGGAGGACTTTAACAATCAGGTGGATAGGATGATGCATTCAGTGGAAACCAGCCATCCTTTTTCCCCAGCTACTCCTGTCATTGCTCAAAGGGCTCATGAACAAAGTGGTCATGGTGGCAGGGATGGAGATTATGCATGGGTTCAGCAACATGGACTTCCACTTACCAAGGCTGATTTGGCTACTGCTACTGCTGAGTGCCCAATCTGCCAGCAGCAGAGACCAACCCTGAGTCCACAATATGGAACCATTCCTCGGGGTGATCAGCCAGCAATGTGGTGGCAGGTTGATTAATTGGACCACTTTCATCATGGAAAGGACAGCGTTTTTTTCTTACTGGAATAGATACTTATTCTGGATATAGATTCGCCTTCCCTGAATGTAATGCATCTGCCAAAACTACCATCCATTGACTTACAAATGCCTTATCCACTGTCATAGTATCCCACACAGCATTGCTTCAGATTAAGGGACTCACTGCACAGCAATGGGCTTATGCTCATGGAATTCACTGGTCTTATCATGTTTCCCATCATCCTGAAGCAGCTGGCTAGATAGAACAATGGAATGGCCTCTTATAAACACAAATATGGCGCCAGCTAGGTGGCAATACCTTGAAGGATTGGGGCAATGTTCTCCAGGAGGCTGTATATGCTCTAAATCAGCATCCAATAGATGGTTCTGTTTCTCCAATAGCCAGGATTCATGGGTCCAGGAACCAAGGAGTGGAAACAGGAGTGGTACCACTCACTATTACCCCTAGTGACCCATTGAAAAAATTTTTGCTTCCTGTCCCTGCTACCCTCTGCTCTGTAGATCTGGAGATCTTAGTCCCAGAAGGAGGAACACTCTCACCTGGAGAGACAATACTAATTTAATTGAACTGGAAATTTAGAACGCCACCTGGATATTTTGGCTTCCTCTTGCCTCAGGATCAACAGACAAGGAAAGGCATTACTGTACTATCTAGTGTGACAGATCTTGATTACCAAGGGGAAAGAGGATTGGCTTTACATAATTGAGGTAAAGAAGAATATGTCTGGAATACAGGAGATTCTTTAGGACATTTCTTAGTACTACCATGCCCTGTGGTTAAAGTCAATGGAAAATTATAGCAACTGAATTCTGATATGACTGCTAATGGCCCAGACCCTTCAGGAATGAAAGTTTAGGTCACCCCACCAGGCAAAGAACCATGACCAGCTGAGGTGCTTGCTGAGGGCAAGGGAAATACAGAATGGGTGGTGGAAGAAGGTAGTTCTGAATATCAGCTAAAACCATGTGACCAGCTGCAGAAATGAGGACTGTGATTGTTATATTTCTTCTTTATATATGTGCATCAAATATTTTTGTTTCCTTCTGTTATGAACTATGAAATGTAAAAAAGTTTAATGCATGTTGGTTGTAAATGTGTTAGCATATCATGTTGGTGCAATATGACTTTATAATTGTCCTTATTTAGAGAATATATATGGTTAAGAAGATGCCAAGTTGACAAGGGGTGGACTGTGATAGTTAGAGCTGTGTGTCAATATGGCTGGACAACAATTCTGTGTAGTTTAAGCAGTTGTGATGTGGTTCTTCCCATGATGGGATCAGATGATTATGTTTTGAGCAGACAATCTGTTGGAAGGGAGTTTCGCTAGGAGTGTGGCCTGCTTTCAGTATATCTATAGACATCCTGGGAAAAGAGACATTCCTCTGGGGATTGGGATCCTGTTGTGCTGCCTACAACTGTCTGTGAGCAAAAAATCCACCATTTGGCCTGGAGATCTTGGATTCGACATTTGTTTGAGTCAACTGCCAGTACACTGCCTGCCAACCTTGAGCTCCTCAGCCCCTGCAGCTGCAAGAGTTGGGAAAAGCCTCCAGCTTGACATTTGATCCAAGAACTTTGGACTTGCCAGCTTCTAGAAGTGTATGAGCCATTTTCCTAAGATAAATTTCTCTCTCTCTCTCTCTCTCTCTCTCTCTCTAAGTTTTACTGGTTTTGTTTCTCTAGAGAATCCAGTCTAACACACCTAGCCAGGGCAATAAGGCAAGAAAGAAATGTAAGAGTTATCTATATTTGCAAAGATGAAGTAAAGCTTTATCTATTTTTAGATGACATGATATATACATAAAAAAACCAAGGCAATCAGCAAAAAAAAAAAAAAATTGCTAGAACTAATAGAAAGATTCAGCAAAGTGGCAGGGTACAAGGTCAACATACAAAAATCAGTTGGATTCCTCTACACCAGCAAAGAGGCTTCTGAAAAGAAAATAAAGAAAACAATTCCATTTACAATAACTACCAAAAACATAAAATATTTAGGGATAAATCTTGCCAGAGACACAAAAGACCTATACAAAGAAAACTACAGAACACTACTACTAGAAACTACCAGACATCTGAGTAATTGGAAGAACTTGCCTTGTTCATGGATAGAAAGACTGAGTATTGTGATGTGTCAATATTACCCAAAGCAATCTACACATTCGCTGTCATCTCAATCCAGATACTGTCAACATTTTTTAAGGATATGGAAAAAACAATTATTAATTTCATATGGAAAGGAAGGAGAGTTCAGATAAACAAAGCACTACTGAAGAAGAAAAACAAAGTAGGAGGTCTCACACTCCTGGATCTCAAAACCTACTATACAGTCACAGTATTTAAAACAGCATGGTATTGGTACAATGGTAGACAGAAAGACCAATGGAACAGAATCAAAAACCCAGAAATAGACCCATCCATCTATGGACAGCTGATCTTTGACAAAGGACCAAAGCCCATTAAATGGGGGAGAGATAGCCTCTTTAACAAATGATTAACATTTGTTAAATTAAACTAAAATTTTGGACCTGTTGGAGGTCACATGTTGATTTGAATGAGGGCAGGGATGGTATAGAAAAAGTCTGTAACAAGCATGATGACATACTGGCAAAATTTGATATCTACTTTTAGAAAAATGAAGCAAGACCCATACCTCACCCTATATACACACACACACACACACACACACAATAACTCAAGTTGGATTAAAGACATAAATGTTAAATCCAAAACTATAAAATTCATCGAAGGTAGAATAGGAACAAATCTAGCGGCCCTAGTTTATGGCATAAATAGACTATCAAGCATAACCCAAAATGCACAGGCAGTGGAAGAGAAGCTAGATGAGTGGGATCTTTAAAAAATTAAATTCTTATGAATATCAAAAGACTTCTCCAAAAGGATAAGAAGAGAACCTATAGACTGGGAAAAAAATATTTGGCTATCAGATATCTGACAAAGGACTTACTTTCAAAATTTATAGAAAACGTCAACACATCAACATCAAAAAAAGACAAACAATCCAATTCAAAAATGGGCAATGGACATTAACAGACACTTCACTAAAGATGATATGCTGGTAGCCAACAAACACATGAGGGAATGCTCATGATCATTAGCTATTAGAGAGATGCAAATCAAAACAACAAGGAGATATCATCTCACCCCAGCAATAATAGCAAAGTTAAACAAGACAGAAAATCACAAATGCTGGTGAGGTTGTGGTGAGGTTAGAACTTTCATACACTGCTGGTGGGACTGCAAAATGGTACAAACATTGTGGAAAATGGTATGACATTTCTTTAAAAAACTGAAAGTAGAAATACAATTTATTTGATCCAGCAATTCCACTACTAGGAATAAATCCTAGAAGTGAGAGACAGGACATGAAGAAACATATGCACACCCATGTTCATCACAGCCCAATTCAACTATAGCAAAGAGGTGGAAACAACCTAAATGCCCATGAACAGATGAATGGATAACCAAACTATGGTACATTCACACAAAGGAATACTATGCTACATTAAAGAATAATGAAGAATACACAAATCATCTCAAACATGAATGAATTTGGAAGACATTGTGCTGAGTGAAATAAGCCAATAGCAGGACAAATAATGAGCCCATTATTGTAAAAAATCAAGGAAAGATTTACTTAGGGAAGGAAACTCACTTTGTAGGTTACTGGGGATGAAAGGGCAGGGGAGGGAAAATTTCAGACCAGTTTGAAGTCACATGTTGATTTGAGTGAGGGCAGGAATGGTATCGAAAGAGTCTGTGACCAGCATGATGACATTTGGGAAAGGAATGATACTGAATGTGCACATAAGATATAGACAACAGAGGCAAATAGTAGTATATGCACAATATTGCATTACCACTAACACCAAACACCAGGCTACAGATATATGCACAGAGAAGTGAGAAGATCAGATGGTAGTTGGTGGACAGTAATATAACCTAGACCAAGCATAGATTTACCTGAAAGTAATCTTACATATGCACTTGTGCTACAAAATTAGCCACACTCATCACAGAAGCAACAGGAAATAGAATTGGAGTAACCTCTCAGAGACAACCATACACCATGAGAGAGAGAATCACTGGGTCTGCCTACTCAGGATCGTCTTGGGGGACACCAAGATCAATTGGCACAATATAGTACATAAAAATCTTGTTCCACAACCTACAGTGGCAAATAGCGACAAGGGTCTTAAAATCTTCTGAGCAGCCATCTAAGATGCAACTATTGGTCTCCTCTCATCTGAAGCAAAGAAAAGTGAAGAAAATCAAAGGCATCTGGAAAAAATCAGTCCAAGGATACGATGGACCCTGAGACTAGAGGAACTAGATGGTGCCTGGCCAATGCCAATTGCTTGGAAAGGGATCAAACCCAGAGATCCTGAATAAAGTGTGAGGGAAAATATGGAACACAATTTAAAAACACAAAAATGATCAGAATTTTTGGTCAGATAGAGTCTGGTGGAAACCCCAAGACTATAAACACAGCTTATCCTTCAGGACTAGAATTGGACCCCCTCCCATGGATTGGCTCTCAGCCCAACAGTAGGAAGACCTACATGCAGAACACCTATCCCAGGGTGATACCCTAGCCTACTCTAGGGAGATATACCCTTAGAGCACAAGAGGGACAGCATTCACGTAGTGGAAAGCTGGACAGACAGGAATTCATAGCTAAGAAGGGCACAGGGAGGGGGTGGTAACAGGGATGGGAGGGGAGGAGAGTTTCTTATGGTCAGGAATGGTAATCAGGGCATGAAATCAAATGTACACAAACTGTTGAATGTAAAACAAATTTTTTTCCTGTAAATTTGTACCTAAAGCACAATAAAATTTAAAAAAAAAAGAAAAAACAAAAAAAATAGTTTTAGTTTCACAAAAAAATTGTGCTAAAATTACAGAGTTCCTATCTTTTTCTTCTACCCTCAGTTATTAGGAGGGACCAGTCCTTGGAGAATAATATCATGCCTGCTTGGTAAAGGAGAGGGTCAGAGAAAAAAGAGAAGACCCTCAATGAGATGGATGGACACAGTGGCTGCAATAATGGGCTCAAGTAGAGCAAAGATTGTGAGGGTGGCACCAGATGAGGCAGTGTTTT
>NW_006921606.1:10546470-10566920 GCF_000298275.1 Orycteropus afer afer
TTGAACCGCCAGCCTTCTGGTGAGCGGTCAAGTGCCTTAGGCACTATGCTACCAGAGCTCCTAACTATCACTATAGCTTTATCTTTTCTATATCAGATATTTGGAATCATATAGTATGTAACTTTTGTCTGAATAACTTCTTTCATGTAGAATAAGCATTAAGGATTCCTCTGTATCTTTTCTTGGCTTGATAGCTCATTTACTTTTATTACTGAATGATGTTCCATTTTATGGATGGATCACAGTTAGTTTATCCATTAGCAAAAATAATGTAGTCAATTATCTAAATATTTCTGGAGTACTGTATATTTCTACATTCAATTCTCTCAATTTGGTTCATATATTTTGGAGCTCTGTTGTTTGGTGTATAAATTTTTATAACTGCCATATATTCTTTATTAATTGACCTTTTTATCTGTATTTAATTCCCTTCACATTTAGTAACACTTCTTAGCATAAAGTGTATTTTGACTTATAGTGATATAGCTACTTCAAATCTCTTTTTGTTACTATTTGTGTAGGATATATTTTTCCATTCTTTCACTTTCAACCTATTTATATCTTTGGAACTAAAGTTATTCTCTTGATGACAACATATAATGGCATTTTTTTTTTAAATTCACTCTGCCAATATCTTCTTCATTTGGACTAGATAATTTAGTTAATTTACATTTCAAGTAATTTTTGATAAGGATAAATTTACTTCTGCCACTTAAGTACTTATTTTCTTTATGTCTCGTTCCTTTCTATGTTCCTTATTTCTGCTTTACTACCTTTTTTTGTATTTTATTGATATTTTTTGTGAATCATTTTGATTCCCTTTGGATTTTTTCTTACATAATTTTAGATATTTCCTTGTGTTTACCGTGGTGATTACACTTAACATCATACATTTATATCATTCTAACTCAAATTGATACCAACTTAACTACAAAAACTCTGCTCCTATCCATTTCCACTTCCTCTATATGCATTATGTCACAAGTTGATACTTATACATTGTATAATAAACACCATTTATTTAAATAAGTTGTATGCATTTTACATAATATAGGACAAAACAAGTTGAGGTGAAATACAAAAACACTGTGATACTGGCTTTTATATTTTTTCATGCAATTACATGAGAAACACTCACTCATCATTTGTCAGTTGTATGTGTTGCTGTGATGCTGGAAGCTCTGCCCCTGGCATTCTCAATACCAACAGGGTCACTTATAGTGGACAAGTTTCAGTGGAGTTTCCAGACTAAGACATACTGGAAAGAGGGGTGTGGTGGCTGGATTCTGGGGGGGAAAAAAGTCACCGAAAACCTTATGAATAGCAGTGAAATAATGTCTGGTATAATGCTGGAACATGAGCCTCTCAAGTTGGAAGCCCCTCAAAATATGACTGGAAAAGAACTGCCATCCAAAGGTAGAGTCACCCTTATTGACACGTTGTTGTTGTTGTTGTTATGTGCCGTCGAGTCGGCCCCGACTCATAGTGACCCCTCCTTGGGTTTCCGAGGCAGTATCACTACGGAAGTAGGATTGCCCAACCTTCCGTCCGAGGAGTGGCTGGTGGGTTTGAACCGCCAGCCGTCTGGTTAGCAGGCAAGTGTCTTAGCCACTATGCTACCAGAGCTCACACAGATGGAGTAAATTTTTCAGGACCTTCATTTGCTAACGTGGCAATACTCATAATGAGAAGCAGCAGCTACAAATACCAATTAATAATTGGAGTGTAGAATATATGAAGTATGAATCAAGGAAAATTAGAAGCTATCAAAAATGAAATGGAAAACACAAAGATCAATACCCGAGGCATTAGTGAGCTGAAATGGGTTGATATTAGTCATTTTGAATTGGATAATCATATGTTGTATTATATCTATTATATCAGGAATGACAAATTGGAAAAAAAAAAAAAATGTCAGAACATTCATGGTCAAAAAGAACCTTTCAAAATCTATCCTGAAGGACATTGCTGTCAGTGATAGGAAGACATCCATATCCTTACAAGAAAAACCTGTTAATACTACTACTATTCTTCAAATTTACTCACCCTAACTACTATAACCAAGATGGTGAAATTAAAGATTTTTACCAACTTTGCAGTCTCAAATTGACCAAACAGACAAGCAAGATGCACTGATATTTACTGGTGATTGGATTGTGTAAGTTGGAAAAAAAGAAACATGTTGCCGTTGTTCTGTTGTTGTTGTTATTGTTGTTAAGTGCCCTCATGTTAGCTCTGACTCATAGTGACCCTATGGACAGCAGAATGATATACTGCCCGGTCATGAGCTATCCTCTCAATCTTTGCTATATCTGACCCCATCCTTGCAGCCACTATGTCAATCCATCTCCTTGAGGGTCTTCCTCTTTCACTGACCCTCCACTTTACTAAGCATGATATCCTTCTCCAGGGAATGGTCCTTTCTGATAATATGAGCAAAGTAGGTGAGAGGAAGTTTGCCCATTCTCACTTCCAAGGAGCATTCGGCTACACTTCTTCCAGCGCAGATCTGTTTGTTCTTCTGGCAATCCATGGTACTTTCAGTATTCTTTGCCAACACCACAACTCAAAACCATCAACTCTTCTTTGGTCTTCCTTATTCATTTTCCAGATTTCACAAATATACTGAAAAGACCATGGCTTGAGTTAGGCATACCTTACTCTTCAAAGAGAGATCTTTGCTCTTCAGCACTTTAAAGAGATCTTTGCAGTAGATTTACCTAGTGAAACTCAACATCTGATTTCTTGACTGCTGCTTCCATGAACGTTGAATGTGGATCCAAGTAATAAGAAATATTTGACAACTTCAATCTTTTCTCCATGTATCGTGATGGTGCTTATTGGTGCAGTTGTGAGAATTTTCATACTCTTTGTATTGAGGACTAATCCATATTGTAGACCGTAGTCTAATTTTCACCAGTAAGTGCTGCAAGCCATTTTTTCTTTAAGCAAGCAAGGTTGTGCCATCTGCATATCACAACTTATTAATGAGTGTTCCTCCAAACCTGAGGTCACGTTCTTCTTCATATAGTCCAGTTTTTCAGATTATTTACCCAGCATACACTTTCAATAAATATGAGGAAAGGATACAAGCCTGAAGCACACCCTTCCTGATTTTAAAGCATGCAATACCCCCTTGTTATGTTCGAACAACAGCCTCCAATCTGTGTACAGGCTCCTCATGAGCACAATTAATTGTTCTGGAACTCCCATTCCTCTCAATGTTATCCACAATTTGTTGTGATCCTCACAGTTGAATGATTTTGCATAGTCAATAAAACACAAGTAAGCATCTTTCTCATATTTTTCCCTTTCAGCCAAAATTCATCTGACACCAGCTATGATATTGTCATTTCACAACCTCATTCCATGTCCTCTTCTGAATCTTCCTTGCATTTCTGCAAATTCCCTGTCAGTATACTGCTGCAACCATTTTTGAATAATCTTCAGCAAAAATTTTAGTGGTGTGTGATATTCATGATATTTTGTTTATTTCCACATTTTGTTAAATCACTTTTCTTTGCAATGGGTACAAATATTGACTTCTTCCAGTCAGTTGGCCAGGTAGCTATTTTCCAAATGTTTTGGCATTGACAAGTAAGTGTCTTCAGCATGACATCCATTTGTTGAAATATCTCTGTGGGTATTTTGTCAATTCCCGAGCCTTGTTTTCAAATAATTCCCTTAATGCAGCTTCGACTTCTTTCTTCACTCCCATTGATTCTTTATCATATTCTACATCCTGATATATATGAACATTGGCCAGTTCTTTTTGTACAGTGACTGTGTATTCCTTTCATATTATTTTGATTTTTCCTTCATCATTCCATATTTTGCCCATAGAATCTTTCAATATTGTATCTCAAGGCTTGAATTTTTTCCTTGAGTTATTTCATTTTGAGAAATGTCAAATGTGTTATTCCTTTTTGATTTTCTAACTTCAAATCTTTACACATTTCATTATAATAGTTTAATTTGTTTTCTTGAGTTGCTTTTTGAAGTCTTCTGTTCAGCTCTTTCATCTTTTCATTTCTTCCATTTGTTTTAGCTTGAACACGCTTTAGAGTCTCTTCTGATATCCATTTTGGTCTTCTCTTCCTTTCTTGTCTTTTTAATGATCTTTTGTTTTTTTTCATGTCCGACACTCTTTGTATCATCCTATAATTCATCTGGTTTTCAATCATTGGTGTTAAATGCATCAAATCTAGTCAGATGGTCTCTAAATTCAGATGGGATATAATCTACGTAATATTTTGGCTCTCATTAACTTTTTAAAATTGTCTTCAGCTTCAGCTTGAACTTGCATATGAGCAGTTGATATTCAGTTGATGAGTAGTTTCACAGTAAGCCAGCCCCTTGTTTTGGCTGAAAATATTGAGCTTCTTCATCATCTCTTTCCACAGATGTAGTCCATCTGATTCCTGTGTATTTCATCTGGTGAGGTCTAGGTGTATAGTTATCATTACATTGTTGAAAAAGTGTTGGCAATGAATAGGTCTTTGGTCTTACAAAATTCTATCATGCAATCTCTGGTGTAATTTCTATAATCAAGGTCATATTTTTCAACTACTGGTGATTCTTATCTGTTTCCAACTTTCACATTCTAATCACCAGTAATAACAGATCTTGATTGTATGTTTGGTCAACCTCAGACTGCAGAAGTTGGTAAAAATCTTCAATTTCCTTGTCTTTGGCTTTAATGGTTGATGCATGAATTTGAATGATATAGTATTTACTGCTTTCCTTGTAGATGTATGGATATTATTCTATCACTGACAGCATTGTGCATAAGAATAGATCTTGAGACTTTCATTATAATGTTGAACATGAAGCCAATCCTCTTCAATTTGTCATTCCTGGCATAGTATTGACAATCACATGATTGCCTGATTCAAAATTGACAAAGTCCATCTCAGCTCACTAATGCCTAAGATATCAATCTTTCTGTGTTATATTTCATTTTTGACAACTTCTTTTTTCCTAGATTCATACTTCATATATTCCATGATCCAATTATTAATAGATGTTTGCAGATATTTCTTCCCATTTTGAGTTGCAAATTGAGATTCTGAAAGATTTACTCCATCCAAGTCATTATAGTCAATTCTGCTTTGAGGAGACAGCTCTTTCCCAGTATATTTTGAGTGCCTTCTGACCTGAGGGGCACATCTTCCTGCACTAAATCAGACATTTATGGGATATTCATAAAGTTTTCCAGTAATATGTCAAAATAGTGTTTCACTGGTATTCATAAGGTTTTCACTGGCTCATTCTTAGAGAATTGGATGAACCCCTCCTTCTTTCCAGTCTGTCTTAGTGTGGAAGCTCCACTGAGATCTGTCCACCATGAGTTACCCTGCTGGTATTCGAAATACAGGTGCATAGACACTGGCATCACAGCAACATGTAAGCCACCACAGTTCAAGAAACTGACAGACAAGTTGTGAATAAGTAATTGGAAAATATGGACTTGGTGACAGATATGATGTTGGAGATCACATGATAGAATTTTGTATGACCAGTAATTTAATCACTGTAAATACTTTTTTTCAATAATATAGGGACTATACTCCAGACAGAATACATAGGAATCAAATCAACTAAAAATGTGAGAAAAAAAAAAAAGTGATGAAGAAACTCAATATCATCAGTCAAAACAAGGCCAGGGGCTAACTATGGAAGAGACATCAATTGCTTGTATGAAAGTTTAATTTTACACTGAAGACAATTAAAATAAGTTCACACAAGACAAAATATGACCTTGAGTATATCCCACCTGAATTTAGGGTTCATCACAAGAATTGATTTAATGCATTGAATACCACTGACCAAAGACCAGAGAAGTTGTATGCTGACATTAAGAAGATCATACATAAAGAAAGAAAGAGGTTATTAAAAAGACAGGAAAGTAAAGACAAAAAATGTATGTCAGAGAGTAGCTAAAGTGAATGAAAGAAATGATGAAATATAAATGCTGAATAAAATATTTCAAAGGGTGGCTCAACAAGACAAAGTTTGCTATTATAATGAAATATCCAAAGACCTGAATTCAGAAAATCAAAAGCACATTTGGCATTTCTAGAGCTGAAAAACTGAAGACAAAATTCAAGCCTCGAGTTCACATACTGAAGGATTCTTTGGGGAAAATACTGAATGATGCAGTTAGTATCACAGGATGGAAGGAAACAAAGAGTCACTATACCAAAAAGAGTTGGTCAACATTCAGCCATTTCTGGTGGTAATATATGATCAAGAACTGATGGTATTGAAAGAAGAAGACCAAGCTGGACTAAAGGAATTGGAGATAAACATGGGTCCAGGATTGAAGGAATACCACTTGGGATGTTTCAAGAAATGAATGCAATGCTGGCAGCCAATGTTTGTTTACAGCAAGAAATTATGAAGACAGCTACCTCACCGACTGATTAGAAGAGATTCACATTTGTGGTTTTTGCAAAGGCATGTGATCCGACAGAATAAAGTATTGAACAATATCATTAATATCACTTAAGCTAAATTTTGCTGAAAAACATTAAAAAACAGTTGCAACAGTACCTGGACAGGGAACTGCCAGAAATGCAAGTCAAATTCAGAAGACAATGTGGATTGAAGGATATCATTACTGATATCAGATGGATCCTGACTGAAAGTAGAGAATATCATAAAGATGATTTCCTATGCTTTATTGACTACTCAAAGACATTTGACTGTGTGGATCATAACAAATTATGGATAACATTGCAAAGAATGGGAATTCTAGAACTCTTAATTATGCTCATGAGGAACTTGTACATAGACAAAAAGGCAACTGTTTGAAGAGAACAAGAGGATACAGTGTGGTTTAAAATCAGGAGAAGTGTATATCAGAGCTGTGTCCTTTAATAATACTTGTTCAATCTGCATGCTGAGCAAATAATCTGAAAAAAAAAAAAAAACCTGGACTATATGAAGAACAACATGACATCAGGATAGTAAGATTTATTAACAGCCTGTGATTGGCAGATGACATGACCTTTCTTGCTGAAAGTGAAGAAGACTGAAAGCACTTACTGATGAAGATCAAAGATTGTAGCCTTCAGTATGGATTATACCTCAACATGAAATAAAATAAAAATCTTTGGAACTGGACCAGTAAGAAAGATCATGATAAATAGAGAAAAGATTGATGTTATCAACAATTTAATTTTACTTGGATCCACAATCAATGCCCATGAAAACAGTAGTCTCAAAAATCAAATGACATATTTCCCTGAACAAGTCTGCTGCAAAAGGTCTTTTTAAATTGTTAAAGAGCAAAGATGTCACTTTGAAGAATAAGGTGTGCTTGACCAAAACCATGGTCTTTTCAATAGTCTCATATGCATGTCAGAGCTGGACAATGAATAAGGAAGACTGCAGAGGAACTGATGCATTTGAATTATGGTGGTGGCAAGGAATACTGGAAATGCCATGGATGCAATGCTTAGAGCAACCACAGGAGATCAGAAAAGTAACAGTTGCTCAGGCAGAAAGCTAGGAAGGCAGGAATGCATAAGGAAGAAAGACGCAGGGAAAGAGTCACCACAGGGATGAAGTGAGAAGAGAGAGAGCTGTTACAATACAGGGAATATGATCAGTGCCAGAAAACAAAATCTGTACAAACTGTAAAATGTAAAATGAATCTACTTTGTAAAATCCACCCAAATCACCCAAATGTTAAAAAAAAAAAGGAAAAACACTATAGACTACTAGAAAATGAACAAATCTGTCTTAGAAGAAGTATAGCCAGAATGCTCCTTATAAGTGAGAACTGGAGACTTCATCTCATGTAGTTTGGTCACTTTATCAGAAGGGACCAGTCCCTGGAGGACATTATGCCATTATGCTTCATAAAGTAGAGTGTCAGAGGAAAAAGGGGAAGACTCTCAATAAGATGGACGCAATGGCTGCAATGTGCAATGATGGGTTTAAGAATAGCAATGATTATGAGAATGGTGCAGGACCTTGCAGTGTTTCATTATATTGTACATAGGGTCACTATGAGTCATATCATACTCAATGACAACTAACAAATCTATACGCAATTAACTTTGCTAAAAATATTTTCTCATACAGCTTTCAGTTATTGTCTGGTTTCCTTTTCAATCTGAAGGACTCATTTTAGCATTTCATTTAAGGCAGTTCTAGTTGTAATAAGGAAGCTCTGGTGGCCTAGTGCCTAAGGCATTTGACTGCTAACCAGAAGGCTGGAAGTTCAAACCCACCAGCCACTCCTTGGAAGGAAGATTGGGCAATCTACTTCCATAGTAATACTGCCTCGGAAACCCAAGGAGGGGTCACTATGAGTAGGAGCTGATTGGACGGCAATGGGTTTAGTGGTTTAGCTTTTGTGTATCCAGAAATATCTTAATGTTTGTCTCATTTTTGATGGATAGTTATGCTTAATACAGAGTTCTTGGTTCACAGCTTTTCTATCAGCACATTAAATATTTATGCCATTGTCTTCTGACCTTTAGGGTTTCTGATGAAAAAATAGCTATTTATCTTATTGATGCTATCTTGTGTGTGATTAATGACTTCTCTCTTTCTCCTTTTAAGATTCTTTCTTTGTGTTCATCTTTTGTCAGTTTTATTATAATTTGATTTGGTGAGTATCTCATTGAGTTTACTCTACTTGAAGTTTTTTGAGTTTGTTAGGGGTATAGATTCATATCTTTCATCAAATTTGAGGAAATTTGGGTCCTTCTGTCTTCAAATATTTTTTTCTGCTCCTTTTGTTCTCCTTTTTCCTTTTGAGACTCTTATATGCTTTGGTCTGTTTGGTACTATACCACAGTTTCCTAGGCTCTGTTCACTTTTCTTCTTCTTTTTTTTCCTGCTCCTCAGAGTCATTTCAATTTTTCTGTATTCAAGTACACAGATTCTGCATTCTGCTTTCCCAAATCTGCTGTTGAATTCCTTCAGTGAAATTTTCATTTTAACTCTTGTAATTTCCTGCACCACAATTTCTGTTCCATTCCTTTTAGAATGTATGTCTCTTCATTAATATTCTGTTTTTGTTCAATTTGTGGAAGCCAAAGTTCAAGGGTTGATGAATAAGAAATAAAGTTATTCTATGAAATTAGCTTTTCATGGCAGCAACTGTACATATTGTTGTATATATTTAGGTTCTCCACTTACACGTTGTGATTCCATCAGTACCTTCTACAATCCTTATGATTCCATATATGGAGCCTGAAGCTATGTAACCTGTTTTGTTCTGTCTTAAAACTGATGGAATAGGAAAGTAGAATAAGAGAACTTGCCAAAACCCCTTATCAGTTCAGATCACTCTGAGCCTCTTCCAATGGGAAACAAAGACCAGGAGAAAACTGTGTGCTAGTTGACCTAACCTCTATTGATCCCCACCTTTGATTTTTTTTAGTGTAAGTGTCATTTGCATTGAGTTAACCTTTTGTTGTTGTTGTTATGTGCCATGGAGTCAAACCCGACTCCTAACGACTCCTCCTTGGGTTGCCGAGGCAGTATCATTACAGAAATAGATAGCCCAACCTCCCTTCCGAGGAGTGGCTGGTGGGCAGTCAAGTGCCTTTAGGCACTACGCTACCAGAGCTCCTTGAGTTAACCTATCCCTTATTAATTTCACTTTCTGATATTTTAAGTGTTAGTAATACTGTACTGATTCCAACCAATCTAGTGAATGACATAGAAAGATTGGTAGAAAATTGAGGATAAAAGTGTCACTACAGAATGACCAGGCAATGCCACATCAGTGCCTATCTTGACTAACCTGTGGTCTCTCTTTCAGATGATTTGGTTGTCTTATTTGGTATGTTGATTCAATAAAACCCACTAAAATTTAGCTGAAGTTCAAAAGCTGCTTTTTCTCACTATGACAATACATCAACTTCCTGATATACCTTAATTCTTTGCCCATGTTTTCCTTCAGATCTTTGAACATATTTAAACCAGTTGTTAAAAGCCTTTGTCTAGTAAGGTCAATGTCTGGGCTTCATCCATGAACATTTCTATCAATTACTTTTCCTCCTTTGCATGGGCCATTTTGTTTTGTTTCTTTGTATGTCTTGTGGTTTTTGTTGTTGTTGTAAAAGAATAATTGAATATTATAATGTGGTAACTAAAATCAGATTATCCTACTTACTTAATATTTGCTGTTTTTTCATTGTTGAAAGCTGTAGTAGTCCTTTCAGTAGTGACTTTTTTCAACTATATGAACAAGTACTATGTTCTTTGTAATATGTGGTCACTTAAGTCTCTGTATCTTCTTTTGTGGTCAGCTAATATTTTGACAGATATTTTCTTGAATTCTAGGAGCTTAAACAAACAAACAAAATAAAAACACCTCTTGTAGTTTTTACAGTTTGGCTCTGTACCAGGGCCCAGATGAGCCCAAAGTGAAAGGTGAGAGTATTTTCAGGTCTTTTTCTGAGCATGTCTTGAACTGGGCATACACATGACTTTCTAAAGCCCCCTTTCTATGTGAATGCTTGTGGATCCCCTCATTTCTCAAAGAAACTCTATGACTGGACTTTCCCCTTAGGTTTTAAGCAGTCTATTGCATGTCCCAACTATAACCTTTGGTTCCAGTTTTCTGCAGGTTTTTCATCTTCCTGACAATGTTTTTTAAGGAATATCCACCACTTTTCTGGTCATATTTAGTTCTCAGTTTATTGAAATAGAAAAACCACCTGATGTCAGATTTTCATTTAATGCCCAAAGAGGTTAGAAGAGACCTACACAATATATATATATATATATATATATATATATATATATATATATATATTTAATACACTCTGCTCTGCTCTGCTCCCTTTGGAAGAGTAGGAGATCGCTCCACTCTGAGAACATGGGTTGCTGTCTTTCAAACCATCACTATCAAGGTAGGGAGAGGTGTGGGACAAGTCAAATAAAAATACTTCAAAATTTTTCTACATTTTTTTTATGTTGCTTCTTTCTTGATTCAGCATTTATTTCATTGCTATAAACTTCTAAGAATTTTTAAGATTCTAAAAAAGTCTGGTGGCATAGTGCCTAAGACATTTGACTGCTAACCAGAAAACTGAGGGTTTAAATGCACTATCCACTCCTCAGAAAGAAGACTGGACAATCTACTTGCATAGAGATACCCTCTCGGAAACCCAACGTAGCATCACTGTGAGTTGGAGTTGACTCAACAGCAGTGAGAGTAAGTAAAAAAAAAAGTTGAGTCTGAGAGTTTTTGTTTGTTTTTCATAGTGGAGTATAGAGGGATAGAGAAGCATGGATACAGTTATTCTGATATTTTGCCGACATTACTTCCCATAGGGTTTTAAACACCATATTTAAAATCTATACATTTTTATCTCACCTAAAATTTTTCAAAATTTATTTTATAATTCCATTGTGTTTGTTGGCATTAAGCCATTGTTCCTAACACATTTGCCAGTGGTACATCTATCCTTGGCAAAAGTATCTACTTCAGTTCTACTCACTCACTCACTCACTGCTATCAAGTGGATTCCAATACATAGTGACACTCTCTTGTGTTTCCACAGCTGTAAATCTTTACAGAAGCAGACTGCCTCATCTTTCTTTTGTGGAGCAACTAATGGGTTCAAATTGATGACATTTTGGTTAACAACCAAATCCCTTAGCCACAGCACCACCAGAGCTCCTTCAGTTTTACTAACCCAGCACATATCACTGGAGCAAACTCCAAGAGAAGAATAGAATAATCATTGAGACATCCAAGCTTTAGTTACTGTGACTCATACAAATGTGTGTCATTTTTCAATGATCTCATTATATCACTGGAATGGAAATGCACTGATGATATTCTCAGACTTTATTCCTTTCAATCTCTGTTATTAGAAGGGACAAAGAATTTTAATATATCTGTTGAGGTGAGGCAAAGATGAAAGACTCTTTAAAGATATGTCAATAGCATAAGGTGAGAATTCTCAAGAAAAAAGCAGTATGTGTAAATATGACTGATATATTAATTTTTAAAAAACCACTTTTTAGGATGTAATAATAGAGAAAACTTTTTATCAAGCCAATGTTATAAATCACTTCCATAGGTCTATTTCTATGGCACTGTTTGCTGCCATTCTTTTTTCTTGTAGTAGCTCCCTTCTCAGACCCTTTAATGTGGAAAGCCCCACAGAATGCAGCTAGGCAAGATTAAAGGTCTTCCCTGACAAAATAAAGGAAATTATACAGTTTGCAAGAGAAAAGATAATAAAGGAGTGAGTCTATAAAATACTTTGATGGATTATATAGAGGCAATTTTCTGACATTAGTAATGTACGGCAGAAGACAATGTTTCTCACATATAGATGTAAATTCACCATTCAGATTCCATTAAAGAGAACTACAAAGATCCACTGATTTGAGCAGTGCTTACAGGATCTATCAGGGAATGTTAGCAGTTCTTGTACATGAAACTCAGAAACTGCAATAGGTGAAGGCTCACTTGGGTAAAATACCCACCTTTTGAGAACATTGTAATCAGCAAGAAGCCATAAGGCAAAATTCAGTTGCCTAGATCTATGAACAAATGCTAGGCCTAGGGTTTTACATTACATGCAAAAACTAGTATTTCAGGAACATTTCCTTTGACCTCTGAATTGCTGTATGTCACCGTGAAAGACAATGGCTGTCTCAGAAAAAAAAAGAAAAAAAAAAAAAAAAAAAAACTCATTGAAAACTTTCCTCTAAGAAGCTATAGGTCAATGCCACTTCTCCTCATTCTACCACAGAAAAAGGTAGTTCTGGATAGAAATTATGTTACAGTTTTAATGCTAAAGATGATATAACTATCAGAACAGCTATAAGGAAAGCTTTCTGTTCTTTATTTCAATCTCACTAGCCAGGGGAAAAAAAGGAGCACATCTTTAAGGTTTCCTAACATTTTGTTGTATTTTATTTGTAAACTATAAACTTACTATCTGTCTTTGTATGAAATAATGAGAAAGAATCCTTCTTCCTTGCCACAATGTTTGCTTTTTCACAAGAGCCCAGTACCCATTACTCTCTTCCTATTGCTCTTCTCTGACAATCCTTTCGATGTTTGTCCATTTCAAAAAAACAAAAACTCTATCAGTCTGTGTAAGTCCATTAGATTTAGTCATTTTATGTGAAGTCGTATCAGAACTTTAGCTAGCCGAATGAAAACCTTTTTCACTGCCTTATTAATTGGTAGATTTTATAAATGAGTATATTCAGATTCTATAAATGAGTATATTCATTGAGGTAGTTCTTCTTTAGAATTCCCTGAAGATGAAAATATCACGAACTCTGAAATCACAGACCAGTGATTAGCATTCTTACAATCCAGCAAACTCTAGACTCTTTCTTAGTTTGTTTGAGGGGGTGAATCTCCCTGATCTATATCAGTGACAATGGGCCCCTTTGACAACCAGATGGAGCTTATGGATGCTTTATCTAGAAAAAAAAAAAAAAAAAAATGCACTTATGGGCATGTACAAACACAAGCATATTTAATATAAGAGAGATTATGTCCCCTGGTGCTCACCCATTTAGCTCCCCAGGGCTTCTAAGACTATAGGATAAGAATCTCTTTTCTTTGGAACAAGTATTGTGGAAAACTTTTTCATCAATACAAGTATAGTGTATCTTTCAGAAATTCATTTATTGATATTCAAATTAATTACAAAACATATTACTGTTAAGTATAATTTAAAATATCTTAGAAGTGTAAATGGAAAAATAAAGATTTTTTAGTAGATATGAACTTATATTCCAAATAATAATAAGTCACTAAGTAGATAAGACATTAATCATTTCCCATCTGAATTGGTTTTTCTGCCTTTGGACTAAAAATCACACTTTATTTCTAAAATAGTTTTGGGATGATTAAAAAAACATCAAATAGTGTCATTTGCAACCTCAAATTTGTCAGTAGATTTTCCACATAAGTAGACATGAAAGAATTTTCACACATTTTTCCCTGCCTTCATTTGCAGAATCATATTTTATCACCCCTCCAAGGGCATCCTAAACTTGCAAGTATATTCAGAGTATTTGATATTCACCAAGATTGACAAATTTTCTCACACCTCTGTTGCTGTTCTAAAATATTATTCTCTTGTCCTATAATGTCTTCCTGTCTTCCACAGCAAGCTCAACAGTTATCCTCTTGTCTTTGTCTCAAGATTAAATTCCAGTGTCCCTTCTTCTAGGAGATCTGGTGGTGTAGTGCCTAAGGCATTTGACTGCTAACTAGAAGGCTAGATGTTCAAATCCATCAGCCACTCATCAGAAGGAATATTGAGCAATCTAATTCCATAGTGATACCACCTTGGAAACCCAATGGGAGGGGGTCACCATGAACCAGATCCAACTAGACAGCAGTGATGTTTGGTTTTGTTTTGTTTGCTCTTCTTCTCATTGTTGTTGTTAGGTGCCATTGAGTGGGCTCTCACTCATAGCAAAACAGAACACCGATCTATAGAGTATACCAGGTTGCAGCATTTACAGGAGCAGTTGCCAGGTCTTTTCTCCTTAGGAGCCACTGGGTAGGTTTGAACCACTGAACTTTTGATTACCAGCCAAGTGCTTAACCATCATGCCATCTGGGATCATTGAAGTTATCGTATGACCCAGCAATCACACCCTTGAGCAAATACTCAAATGGAATCATATGTCCTCACAAAATTTTGCACATAATATAAACATCTATAAACAGAAATACTAATCATAACAGATTAAAAATGGAAACAACCCAAATGTCTAACTGATAAATGGATAAAAAGAATGTGATAGAACCATACTTAGGCTAGGTTCTCTAGAGAAGCAAAACAAATGAAACTTAGAGAGAGAGATCTATCTCAGGGAAATGGCTTATACAGTTGTAGAGGCTAGTAAATCCCAAGTTTATAGGTTACATGTCAAGCTGGAGGCTTTTCCTGACTCACACAGCTACAGGGACTGATGAACCCAAGATCGGCAGGCAGTATAGGCTGCTGACTTCATAGGGTGACAAATCTATGATTGTCAGATAAAGCAGTGGATTTTTGGTTCACAAACTGTGAAGGCAACAAATCCAGAAGGGAATACAATATGGCAGGTGTGTTGGATTGGGTTCTCTAGAGAAACACAAAAACCAGCAAAGTATATATATATATATATATTTATAGAGAGAGAAAGAGAGAGAGAGAGAAATTTATCTTAGATAAATGGCTCACAAGCGTGTAGAAGCCGACAAGTTCAAACTGAAAAGTTCGTCTCTGGAGGGGGATGGGGCCCAGGGCCGTCTGGCTTTCGCACGCACGGCAGAGGAGTTCAAGTCACAAAGTTCGTCTCTGGAGAGAGATGGGGCCTGGAGTCGTCTGGTTCCCATAAGCACAGTAAAGCCGAGAGAATCAAGCTGACACGCAGTGCGCTGGTCACTGTTCCCAACAAAGAAAGAATCCGAAAACCTCCAGGGCGAGCAGCGAGCTGTTCGCTCCAGGAAGTATATAGTCCGGAATGCCGTTCTTCCAGTTTGTCCCTGGGATAGTATTGCAGGTAGGCCACACCCCTGGGGAAACTCCCCCTAGACCGACCGGCCGCTTAGAACGCAGTCATGTGATCCATCATGGGAACCACCACTCACAACTGGAGTCCAGCCAAGTTGACACATCTTCAACTATCACAGCAGGCTACTAGTTCAACTCCAAAAACCAGATGATGATAAGCTATGTGCAGGATTCAGATCCAATAGAAAGCCCAAGGATTTTCCAAGGAAGTTCACACATACATGGGAGTCATTTCACACCCCTCAGGAAACTACTTTTCAACTGATTATCTTCTCATAACATATCTCATTGTGGAAGTGATTATATTGCATCAAATCATATGACAGATGACTACATTACAACTGCTTAAGCCACTTAAAATCATGGTCCAATCAAGTTGACCCACAACTTTAACTATCACATAGACAGTGGACTATTTTTCAGCAATTAAAAATAAATAAATTACTGATGCATGCCACCATATCAACAAACCTTAAACATATTGTACTAAAGTAAATAAGTCATAAATATTATTTTTAAATTATATTTATTAAAATATAGTTAATATTTTAAATATAAAATATCTTTTAAATATGATTAAATAAAATATTTATTAAAATAATAAATATTATTTTGTTAAAAAATAAAAAAAAAAAATTAAAAAAAAAAAATAAAAGAATTTTATTATTCCATTTATATTAAATGTTCAGTATAAGCAAGTCTGTTGAGAAAGAATGTAGATTACTGGCTGGCCAGGGAATGAAGAGAAAAAGGAGGGAAAATGGAAAGTGACTACTAATAGAATGTGTTGTTTTGTGCCATCGCGTCATCTCTGACTCAAAATGGTCCTATAGGGGAGTTCTGGCAAGACCTTTGAAGGTACAAAGGAACAGAACTGAATCAGTGGAAGACAGATTAATGAGACTGAAGACAAATACTTCAATACTACTTTGTTAAGGGATTAATCAAACAAAAGATCAAAACACAATGTAGAATGCTTAAGATTCATGTGGGGTACCATCAAGAGGAATAATCTATGTGTAACCAGAATCTCAGAATAGGAAGAGACAAATAAAACCACAGAGAAAATTGTTGAAGATTTGTTGGAAGAGAATTTTCCTAGTATGATGAAAGATGAGAATATATTCATTCAAGAAGTTCAATGAACCCCAAACAGGATAGACCCCAAAAGAAAATCTCCAATCATAATCAAGCTCACTAAAACCAAAGACAAAGAAAGAATCCTGAAAGCAACACAGGAAAAATAAAAGGATAACTATACAGCACAACCAATAAGACTAAGTCCTGATTTCTCGGCTGAAACCATGCAGAAAAGAAGGCAATGGGATGATATATATAAGACTCTGAAAGAAAAAAAAAAAAAAATTCCAACCAAGAATTATATACCCAACAAAATTGTCCCTCAAATATGAGGGTTAAGTTAAGAGATTTCCAGATAAGCAGAAATTAAGGGAATTTGCTAAAACAAGACCAACCTCACAAGAGATGTTAAAGGGAATCCTTCTGAGAGAGAATCAACAATAGCAAACAAAAACCAATGATTAACACACATGATGGCATAACCCAGAAACCAACCTAGATATAGAAGTGTCCAAAGACTGTAAACAGAGAATCAGAGACACCAATTGGTAAATGAAGACAAACACAAACCAAACAGAAGGAATAAGTAGAGTGGAGTTACAAAATTTCTAAGTGGTGAGGACGTCAAGACAATTTTAAGATGCAACTGACTATTTTAAACTTGAGAAGGAAATAATAAACCACAGGGTAACTTCAAAGAAAAGTAATAAACCTTTGCATTAAAATTAAAAAAAGGACAAGCACAAATATTTAGCAAATACTAAAACAATAGCGACAAAGGAGATGATTAGAGGATTCATAAACAAAATGATATGGAACAAAGAAATTAACCACATCATGAAAAACACATAACAAAATGACATCAATAAATCATACTTGTTGATGAATTAAATGTGCCACTCAAGAGATGGAGAGTTACAGACTTGATAAAAAAGAAACATGAGCCATCAATATGCTGTCTAAAAGAGATTCATCCTAGACACAAGGACAAAGAGACTAAAAGTTAAAAGTTGGGAAAAGATATACCAAGAAAAGAGCAACCAATAAAGGGCAGGAATGGAAATATTAAGTTCTGATAAAATAGACTTTAAGATAAAAAAGACCATAAAAGACAAGGAAGGACATTATATAATGACCAAAGGATTAATTGAACAAGAGGACAAAACCACAGTAAATATCTACTCAACCAATGAAAGAGCCTCAAAATACATAAATCAGACTTTAACACAATTGAAAAGACAAATAGATGTCTCCACAGTAATAGTAGGAGACTTTAATACACCACTTTCAATAAGAGATAGAAGAACTGGAAAGAAATTCAACAAAGATGCAAAAGAACTAAACAATATGATCAACCAACTTGACCTTATAAACATCTAGAGCACTCCACCCAGCAACAGTACAATATACATTCTTCTCCAGTACACATGAAACATTCTCCAGGATAGACCATGTTAGGCCATAAAGTAAGCCTCAATAAATTTAAAAACATTGAAATAGTGCAAAGTGTCTTCTCAGATCACAGCTATAAAATTAGAAATCAACACTAGGAAGACCAATGGAAAAAGAGAAAATGCATGAAAACTGAAAAACACCCTCCTTAAAAATGAGTGGGTAATAGAAGAAATAAGAACTCTGGTGGTGTAGTGCCTAAGGCATTTGTCTGCTAACCAGAAGGCTGGCAGTTCAAACCCATCAGCCACTCCTCAGAAGGAAGGTTGGACAACTTACTTCTGTAGTGATACTGCCTTGGAAACCTAAGGAGGGGTCACTCTGAGTTGGGCCTGACTTGATGGCAGCGGGTTAATAGAAGAAATAAAAAAATGAAAGTTAAAAAAAAAAAAATTGAGTCAAATGAGAGTGAAAACACAACATACCAATATTTTTGGGACACAGTAAGCACAGTGATCAGAGGGCAATTTATAACAATAGATGTACACATCAAAAAAGAAAAAAAGCCAAAATCAATAGCTTAATAACCTAACATCTCCAACAATTATAAAAAGAACAGCAAAAAATGCCTACACTTACCAGAAGACAAGAAATCATAAAGATTCAAGCAGAAATAAATGAAACAGAAAATCGAAAAGAAGATAGAAAAAAACAACAAGACTAGAAGTTCTTTGAAAAGGTTAATAAAATTGACAAACCACTGGTGAACTTGACAAAGCAAAAGAAGGTAAGATGCAAATAAAATGAATAAGAAATGAAATGGGTGATGTGACAACAGAACCAACAGAAGTAAAAACAATAATATCAGGATACACTGAAGAACTGTACTTCTGAACGGGAGCTCTGGTAGCATAGTGGCTAAGACACTTGCCTGCTAATCAGACGGCTGGTGGTTCAAACCCACCAGCCACTCCTCAGAAGGAAGGTTGGGCAATCCTACTTCCATAGTGATACTGCCTCGGAAACCCAAGGACGGGTCGCTATGAGTCGGGGCCGACTCGACGGCACATAACAACAACAACAACTTCTCTGAAATTTGAAAACCTAGAAGAAATGGATAGATTTCTAGAAACACACTGCTTACTTTAACACAGACTGAGATAGAAAATCTGAACAGACCCATAACAAAAGAAGAAATTGAACAGATCAGAAACAAAAATATATCAACAAAAAAAGTCTAGGAACTAATGATTTCACTGGAGAATTCTAGCAATCATTCAGAGGAGAGCTGATACCAATCCTACTCAAACTACTCCAGAACAGAGAAAGGATGGAATCCTTCCAAATTCACTTTCTAAAGCAACCATAACCCTGATCCCAAAACCAGGCAAACAAACCATTAGAAAGGAAAACTACAGAAAAATATCCCTCATGAATATAAATACAAAAATATTGAACAAAATCCTAGCCTCTGACAACATATCAAAAAGTAATAATAATATATCATGACCAACTGGGATTCATACCACATATGCAAGGATGGTTAAACATTAGAGAAACAACCATTGTAATCCATCATATAAGTAAAATAAAGTAAAAGAATCACAAGATCTTATAATAGATGCAGAAAAATCATTTGATAAAATCTAACATCCAATCTTACAAAAACTCTCAGAAAAAAAAGAATAGAAGGGAATTCCTCAACATAATAAGGGTCATATATGCAAAATCAACAGCCAACAGTAATCTCAATAGAGAAAGACTGAAATCATTCCCCTTTTGGACAGGAACCAGACAAGTGTGCCTACTATGTCTACTTCTATTCAACATTGTATTGGAAGTCCTAACCAGGGCAATAAAGCAAGAAAGGGAAAACAAGGCACCCAAATTGGTAAGGAAGAAGTAAAACTATCCCTATTTGCAGATGATATGATCCTCTATGTAGAAAATCCAAGAGACTCAACAAGAAAACTACTGGAACTTATTGAAAGATTTAGCATAATGGCAGGATAAAATGTCAACATACAAGAATCAGGTGGATTCCTTTACACCAGCAAAGAGGTCTCAGAAAAGGAAATAAAGAAATCAAAAGCACTTACAATGGCTACCAAAATACAAAGAAAACTACAAAACATTTGTTAAAAAGTCAGGGAGGCTGCATCTTCTGACCTCCTCTAACCACACAAGAAGAAGACAGAATCACCATCAGTAGCCCAAGGCCTATTTCTGCGAGGCCAGAAATGCTGCCTCCCTCCAGCTCTTTCACCAACCCTGACACCACCTGTTCCTACCACAGCACTCACCACCCCTCCACTGGGTTTGATAATTCACTGCAGTGACCACACAGAACTCACAAATGTGCAGGTCTTTGCACATTTCATTATAGTAATTGGCTTTGTCTACTCGAGCTGCTCTTTGAAATCTTCTGTTCAGCCCTTTTACCTTTTCATTTCT
>NW_006921606.1:10568232-10595993 GCF_000298275.1 Orycteropus afer afer
ACAGACAAGTTTGTCTTGCTGTTGGAGACCTCTTGTATCACCCCCACCTGGGTCCCTGTGGCTGACTGTACCTCTGTCTGGCTTCCTGGCTTTTAATCCCCTTTCTCCTGCTCTTCTGGCCTATTGCTTTGGGCGTCTCTGAGTTGTTTTAGTATTTGCTAAATATTTGTGCTTGTCCTCTTTTTTATTGTGATGTGAAGACTTATTATTTTTCTTGTTGTGATTTATAATTTTCTCCCTGAGTTTAGAACAGTCTATTCTATCTTGCAACTCTCTTGACTTCCTCACCATTTGGAAGTTCTGTAACTACACGGTATTTTCCCTCTTTTTGATTTATAGTTGACTTCTTTTGGCAATTAATGTCTCTAGTTCCCTGTTTGCAATCTTGTAATCTTATTTTACTTAGGATATGTCTACAGCTATGGTTTCTGGATTATGTCATCTTGTGTATTAATGGTCAGTTGTTGTTTGCCGTTTTTGGTTCTCTGTTCAAAGAACTCCCTTTAGTATGTCTTGTAAGGTTTGTCTGGTTTTAATGAATTCCCTGTTTCTGCTTCTCTGGAAATCTCCTAATTTCACCATTATATTTGAGAGACAATTTTGCTGGGTATGGAACTTGACATCACATAACAACAAAATCAACATAATTATTGGTTGAAAATGTTTTCTCTTTTAAAGTTTTATATATACTATCCCATTACCTTCTCATTTGCATGGCTTCTGCTGAGAAATCAGAGCTTATTCTTACTGGTTGCCCTTTGTAAGTAACTTTGTTTTTCTCATGCTGCCTTTAGTATTCTGTCTTCTCTTTGATTTTGATGAGTTTGATGATGATATGGCTTGGCGATTTTCTTTTGGGGTCTATATTGTTTGGGATTTGTTGGACTTCTTGAATGCATATTTCTCATTTTTCATCATATCAGGGAAGTTCTCCTCCAACAAATCTTGGACAATTTACGCAGCATTTTATTTTTCCTTTCTTGTTCTAGAATTCCAGTGACACGTAGTTTATTCCTTTTGATGGTATCCCACATGAACCTGAGGCTTTCTTTATTTTTTTTTTGAACTTTTTTCTGTTTAATCCCTTTCCAAAGAAGTATACAGGTATTTGTCTTCAATCTCATTAATTCTGTCTTCCATTGCATCAGTTCTGCTCCTTTGCCCCTTCAATGTGTTATCAATTCTGACAATGTAGTAATAGTCTTCTGGGTTTCTATCTGTAGATTTTGAATCATTTCTAATATTTCATTTATTTTGTCATTTTGTTCTTACATTTTCTTCTGAAATTCTTCTAGGGCTTTGTCTGAGTTTTCCTTTATCTACCTCTTAATCCTTTGAAGATATCTAACTATGATCCTTTTGAATTCCTTATCAGGGAATTTCAATGCTGCTTCTTCCTCAGGGATGTGTTTTGGGTCTGTATCCTCATCCCTTGTTTCTACCACTTTATCTTGCTTCTTTGTGTGGACTGTGATGATGTGTTGTCTCTGAGACATTGTGAGGTTGTTGTATTTAAATCTCTGTTAATTGGTTTTGAAGAGCATCTATGGTTGAGTCAGGCTCTTCTTGGGAATTGTTTATTATTGGCCCATTGGTGAAGAAGGAATTGATGTCTCTCACTCAGGAAGTGAAGCTGCAGGAGGTGTGGGTGTAGTTATGTCATATGGAGACTGTTATTGTTTTCCACTCAGTTAGACAAAAATAACAATTTAATAACCATCAAAAAAGTGAAAACAAGTGGACAAAAAACATACCACGTAATTACATGGGAACAATAACCGGAAAAAAAAAAACACAATATCTGGGGAGAGGGCAATAAGAGAAAAAAGGTAGAGTAGGAAAATAATGAAGAAAAAAATGGGAAAAACTCAAAAAGGAAAACAAGGAATGGGGTTAACCATGAGAAAGAAAAAAAAAAAAAAAAAAAAAGGAACCAGGAACAGGGAAAAGAGAAAAAGATGAAAACTAGAACCTGATAAGGGAAGAATAAAGAATAAAAAAAAAAAAAAAAAAAAAGGAACCAGGAACAGGGAAAAGAGAAAAAGATGAAAACTAGAACCTGATAAGGGAAGAATAAAGAATAACAATAAAAAGTACAAAAGTAATAATAATAGTTGTAGTTTTAAAACAGACAATAATAAATAAACAAAAAAGAAAAGAAAAATAACTAGGGGCAGGGCTGGATAGGGCACTCATGCTCTGTGAGCACACACACTGGGATGGAATTCCTGCCAGCCTAGAAGGTGGGTGGGAGTGGCGGATGGTTGCACTTACCAAGAGGATGTGGGGTATAAGAGTAACAAGTGCAAAGTCTCACCTTTCCAGTCATCTGCATCTGGAATGTCCTTGTGATTCCCGGCAAGTGGAACCTGTTCTTAAGTCCCTGGAATCTGGAAGTATGTTGAAGCTTTAAATATCCAAAATGGTCAAACCACTTGTAAGCATTCAAAATGGCTGCACCTACTGGACAGGCAAAGGTCCACAGCTCAGCCCACCTTCCTCTTTGCTGCTTCCCCTTTTATTCACCAGCCACCAGAGCAGTCCTCTGTGCAGTTCCTGGCTAGCAGGACTGATTTTTAGATGAAGTTTTAAGTCCTACCACCACTCAGAAATATCCAAGCTGTCTGTTCCGTGAGGATTGCTGCCAGACCAAAGCTCTGTGTGTCTCCTTTTTTTGGTGTTTTCATGCAAATTCTTCTACTAGTTGGATTTTAGTCCACTTTTATATCCTTCCCTTCAAAGCTCAGGGATTATCTTCTATATCTGTGCTAATTGGTTCCCCTTTTCTTTGTTGAAGAGGGTCTGTGCAGTTTTTCTGCCTATTCCACCATCTTACCAGAACTCTCTGTTTAGATTTTTTATCTTGTCATTTCTTCCATTTGCTTCAGCTACTCTCTGCTCAAGGGCCAGTTTCAGAGTCTCTTTTGACATCCATCTTCATCTTTTCTTCCTTTCTTGTCTTTTAAATGATCTCTTTCTTTTTTCATGGATCATGTTCTTGATGTCATCCCACAATTCATCTGGTTTTCTTTCACTGGTGTTCAATACATCAAATCTGTTCTTTAAATGGTTTCTAAAATCAGAAGGGAGATTATCAAGGTCATATTTTGGCTCTTGTTTTAATTGTCTTCAACTTCAATTTGAATGTGCATATGAGTAGTTGATGGTCTGTTCCACAATCAGCTCCTGGCCTTGTTTTGGCAGAATATATAGAACTTTTCCATTGCCTCTTGCCACAGATGTAGTCAGTCTGATTCCTGTGTATCCCATCTGGTGAAGTTCATGTGTACAGTCATTGCTTATGTTGTTTAAAAAATATATTTGCAATGAATAAGTCATGGGTCTTGCAAAATTCTACCATGTATCTCTAGCATTATTTCTATCACCAGGTCCATATTTTCCAACTATTGGTAACTCTTCTTGGTTCCCAGCTTTTACATTCCAGTCACCAGTGATAATCAACACATCTAGATTGCATGTTTGATCAATTTCAGACTGCAGACATTGATAGAAATCTTCTAGATAGTAAACATTTTATGTTTGGTGATGGGAAAGACAATACCAAATATAGGTGAAGTCAGCACAAATTGATCAAGGTAAATGATGATACTAAGAAGTACACAAGACAAATGGACAATTTCAGTAAATATCATAGCATAAACAACTGTGTAACAACAACTAAAAATATGTTAGTGGTTTCATAGGTATAAACCAAAAATTTACTGCCATTGAGTCAATTCCAACTCATAATGACCCCCATTGGGTTTCTAAGGCCTTAAATCTTTACAAAATAGATTGCCCCATCTTCCTTCCACAGAGCAAATGGTGGGTTTGAACCACCAACCTTCTAGTTAGCAGTCAAATGCCTTAGGCACTGTGTCAGCAGAGCTCCTCTGCATAAGTATGAGTGTATAGAAAGGCTAATGTGAATGCAGGTACAAGCAGGTATTGGTGTAACTTTAGGCATGTGAAAATATGTTTGTGTGTGCTACATCCATAGGATTGCTTAATTGAGTTAAAAGGGTTAGGACCATAGTCTCATGAGATAACTTCATCATTTGTCAAAAGATAGTTCATAAAGTTAATGTTCTACATCTTAGTTTTTTAAGTAGTATCAGGGATCTTAAAAGCTTGAGAGTGGTCATTTAAAATACAATAACTGGTCTCTACTTATCTGGCAAGCCAAACCATTACTCCTCTCTCAGTTTCTCTTATATGGTGGCTTGCATGTTGCTGTGAGGCTGGAGTCTGTGTCAGTACCAGTATTTCAAATACAAGCAGGGTCACACATGGAGGACAGGTTTCAGCAGAGCTTCCATACTAAGACAGGCTCAGAAGAAGGAAGAGGCCATCCATTTCTAAAAGACTTGGCCAAATAAAACCCTATAAATAGCAGTGAAACACTGTCTTATATATTACTGGAAAATTCATGAATAGTCCTGAAACATTGTCCAATATAGTACCAGAAGATGAGCCTCTTAGATCAGAATGCATTCAAAATATGACTAGTGAAGAGCTGCCTCCTCAAAGTAGAGTCAATCTTAATGATGTGGGTTAAAAGAAGCTTTCAGGACCTCCATTTGCTGATGTGGCACTACTCAAAATGACAAGAAACAACTGCAAATATCCATTAATAATAAGAACATGGAATACATGAAGTATGGATCTTGGAAAATTGAAAATTGTCAAAAATGAAATGGAAAGTGGAAAGATCAATGTCCTATGCATTAGTGAGTTGGAATGAACTGATTTTGGCCATTTTGAATCAGACAAATATATGATCAACTACAGCAGAATTGACAAATTGAAGAGGAATGGCATAGCATTCATCATCACACAGAATGTTTCAAGATCTATCCTGAAATACAATGGTGTCAGTGATAGGATTATATCCATATAATGAAGACTAGTTAATACTATTATTATTCAAATTATGCACCAACCACCAAAGTCAAAGCAGAGGATATTGAAGATTTTTACCCACTTCTGCAATCTGAAATTGATCAAACATACAATCAATATGAGTTGATTATTACTGGTGATTGGAATGCAAAAGGTTGGAAATAAAGAAGAATCACCAATAGTTGGAAAATATGGCCTGGGTGATAGAAATGACCCTGATATTATATGATAAAATTTTGGAAGACCAATGACCTATTCATTTAAAATATCATTTTGTCAACAACTTAAACAGTCTCTATAGACGTGGACTTCGCCAGATGGAATACATAGGAATCAGACTGACTACATCTCTGGAAAGAGGCAATGGAGAAGCTCAATATCTTCAGCCAAAACAAGGCCAGAAGTTGACTGGGGAACAGACCATCAACTGCCCATATGCAAGTCCAAGTTGAAGCTGAAGACAATTAAAAGAAGTCCATGAGAGCAAAAATATGACCTTGATTATATCCCACAAGAATTTAGAGACCATCTAAAGAACAGATTTGATGCATTGAACACCAATGATCAAAAACCAGATGAATTGTGGGATAACATCCAGAACATCATAAGTGAAGAAAGCATATCACGAGGATGGAGAACTAAGCAGACAAGCTACACAGACCCTCTTCAACTAAGAAAAGAGAAACCAATTGACAGAGATACAGAAGATAATCCTGGAGCCCTGAGCTTTGAAAGGAAGTAGACAGAAGTGGATTAGGCACCAACTAGTGGAAAAACCTGAATGAAAACAGTGAGTACAGGGACAGAGACAGTTGGAGCAGTGGACTGTCAGTTACTCTGATGGGACCAACAGCCTGAATATTTCCAAATGGTGTTGCACCTGAAAATTGACCTAATGATCAGCCCTGGTTATCAAGGGCTACAGGGATGACTGCACTGGTAGCCTTTGACTAGGAAGTGAAACAGCAAGGAGGGAGACAACCTGAGATGTGGACTTTGTGCTGTCCAGAGGGTGCAGCCATTGTGGATATTTAAAGTGACTGAGGGCACAGCCATTTTGAATCTTTACAAGCATAAACCACAGACATCAATTGACAAATGAGGACAACTACAAACCAAAAAGAAGGAAAAAATTGTGTAGTTACAGAACTTCTAAATGGTAGGGAAGTCAAGACAACTACAAGATGGAACAGACTCTTCTAATCTTGAGAAGAAAAATAAAAATCACAGGGTAACCTCAAAGAAAAATGATAAACCTTTACATTAAAATTAAAAAGAAGACCAGCACAAATATTTAGCAAATACTAAGACAATAACAGTGAAGAAGGGATAACATTATCCAGAAACAAAACAAACTCAGCACAGAAAATTATATGGAACAAAGAAATCAACACCACAAAAAACACATAACAAAAATGACAGCAACAAATTCATACTTGCTGATAATTACATCTGGCAAGGGACTTATCTCTAAGATTTATAGAAAACTCCAATGTCTCAACACCAAAGGAATTAAGAATCATATTAAAAAAATGAGCAGAAGACATGAACAGACACTTACAATAGCAAAAAGATGGAAACAACCTATGTGCCCATCAATGGAAGACAGGATGACCAAACTATGGTACATACACACAATGGAATTCTATGCAGCACTAAAGAATAATATAGAGTCTGTAAAATGCTGCATAACATGGATGAACTTGGAGGACATTAAGCTGAGTGAAATAAGTCAATCACAGAAAGACAAATATAGTATCAATTTGTTGTTGCAGAGGGTCAAGGAAAGGTTTATATATGGAGGGAAACGTTCTTTGTTGGTTGCCGGGGGTGGGAGGTGTAGGAGGGAACACTGCAAAAAAAAAAAAAAATGTATTGACCCATGTCACTTTAGCTTTGTGTACTTCACTGTACATAAATTATATTTCAATAAAATGCATTAAAACAAAGAAAGAAAGCATATCACTACATGTTCCTAAAGGGCCAGTAAAGTATATAATTACTTTTGATGATTATTTGATGCATGTTAACTTGTGATACTAATTTTAATAAAGAATTTAATAAAGAAAAAAAAAAAAAGAACATCATAAGTGAAGAAGCAAAAAATCATTAGAAAGACAAAAAAGGAAGAAAAGACCAAAATGGATGTCAAAAGAAACTCTGAAACTTGCTCTTGAATGGAGAGTAGCTACAGCAAATGGAAGAAATGGCAAGATAAAAGAGCTGAGCAAAAGATTTCAAGGAGCAGCTAGAGAAGACAAAATCAATTATTATGATGAAATGTGCAAAGACCTGGAGTTAGAAAACCGAAAGGGAAGAGCATGCTCAGCACTTCCTAAGCTGAAAGACCTTTAAAAAAAAAAAAAAAAAAAAATCAAGCCTTGAGTTGCAATATTGAATGATTCTATGGGCAAAATATTGACTGATGCAGGAAACATTAAAAGAGGATGGAAGGAATACACAAAGTCACTGTATCAAAAAAAAAAAAAAAATTGGTTGATGTTTATCTATTTCAGGAGGTGGCCGATGATCATGAACCTATAATATTGAAGGAAGAAGTCAAAGTGGCATTGAAAGAATTGGAGGAAAAAATGTCTCCAGGAATTGACAGAATACCAACTGAGATGTTTCAACAGACTGATGCTGCACTGGAAGCACTTACTTATCTATGTCAATAAATTTGGAAGACAGGTACCTGGCCAACTGACTTGAAGAGATCCATATTTGGACCCATTTCAAAGAAAACTGACCCCACAGAGTGTGGAAATTATCAAACAATAGCATTAATATCACATGGAAGTAAATTCTTGCTGAAGATAATTCAAAAACATTTGCAGCAATATATTGGCAGGGAAATTTCAGAAATACAAGCTAGATTCAGAAGAGGACATGGAACAAGAGCTATCATTGCTGATGTCAGATGCATCTTAGTTGAATACCAGAAAGATGTTTACTTGTGTTTTATTCACTATTCCAAAACATTTGATTGTGTAGATCATAATAAATTATGGATAACATTGAGAAGAATGGAAACTCCAGAACACCTAATTATACTCACAATGAACCTGTACAATAGACCAGGAGGCTTTCCTTCAAACAGATCAAGGGCATACTGCCTGGTTTAAAATCAGGAGGGGAATGCATCAGGGTTATATGCTTTCATCATACTTATTCATTCTCTATGTTGAGCAAATAATCTGAGAAGCTGGATTATATGAAGACAAGTGTGGTGTCAGGACTGAAAGAAGACTCATTTTCAACCTGAGATATGCAGATGACACAACCTTGCTTGCTGAAAGTGAAGATGACTTGAAGCACTTACTGATGAAGATTGAAGACTACAGTCTGCAGTATGGATTACACTTCAACATAAAAAAAAAATGAAAATTCTCACATCTGGACCAATAAGCAGCATCACAATAAATGGAGAAAAGGCTGAAGTTGTCAAAGATTTCATATTACTTAATCCCACAAAAAATACCAATGGAAGCAGCAGTCAAGAAATCAGATGATGTCTTGAACTGAGTAAATCTGCTGCAGAAGACCTCTTTAAAGTGTTGAAGAGCAAAGATGTCTCTTTGAAGACTAAAAAGTGCCTAACCCAAGCCATGGTATTTTCAATCACCTCATATGCATGTGAGAGTTGGACAATGAATAAGAAAGACCAAAAAGAGGTGACGCTTTTGAGTTGTGGTATTGGCGAAGAATACTGAAAGTACCATGGACTGACAGAAGAACTAACAAATCTGTCCTGGAAGAAGTGTAGCCAAAATGCTCCTTGGAATTGAGAATGGCTAGACTTCATCTCACCTACTTTGGTCATGTTGTCAGAAGGGACCATTCCCCAGAGAAGGATATCATTCTTGGTAAAGTGGAAGGTCAACAACAAAAGGGGAAGGCTCTCAAAGAAATTGATGGACACAGTGGCTGCAACAATGGGATCAGGCATGGCAGGTATTGTAAAACTTGTGCAGGACCGAACACTGTTTCTTTCTGTTGCACATAAGATCGCTGTGAGTTGGAGCCAAATCAACGGCACCTAACAACAATAACAACATTCATCTGGAGCAAAAGAGAATAAAGTAAATCAAAAACTGGAAGATGAAATTAATCCCAAGGACTAGTAGACTACACAAAACATGGATTCTTCTAAACCAAGACTAGAACTAGATGGTGTCCAGCTACCACTACTGATCTCTATGACCAGGGAAGGTCCTAAGTAGAATGGAAGAACAATGTAGAATAAAACTTAAATTTCTAAAAATGGCCTGAACTACTTGTCTAATAGAGACTAGAGGAACTCCCTAGCCTATCACCCTAAGATACAGTTTGAACTTAGCATTGAAACCACTCTTGGAGGTTATCTTTCAGCCAAATAATAGATTGGCTTATAAAATAATCAGTATCACACATGAGTAATGTGTTCCTTAAACAATCAAATATATGAGATAAAGTGGTCAATATTTACCCAAAATAAAGGTGAGATTGTAAGGAGGGGAAAGAAAGTTAGATCAATAGAAACAGAACAGACATAATGAGAATGCTAACACACTGTGAAAGTTGAAACAAATGTCACGGAACAATTTGTATAAAAATTCTTAAAGGGGAACCTAATTCATTGCATAAAATTTCATATGAATCACAATAAAATACATTTTTAAAATTCTTACTCTTCCTTTTACTGACTTTTTTTTGAGATTTATTCATAACCAAAATAAACATGAACCACCATAAGCATCCTTTTTTGGAAATAATTACAGTGATGACACCTCTGATTATTCTTTCATAACCAGAAAATTTGAGGCTGTGATAGTGCAAAAGATATGACCTTTTTTTCTAAGAAGGATTAAAGATGATGTGAGTTTCCTTGTGGAAGAACATTCTCTTTGCCATCAAGCTGGTATTAATTTCCTGTTCAAAAGGGGCTATATTGTCAATGTGACACTTTAATCAGCCACCAATGTGACTAGGAACCTCCGACTTCACAATCAATGTCAATGTATTTCATGTATTCTCAATACTGCTTAGTCTTTTTGCTTTAGAAGTGCTGAGGAGGGTCAGTACATTTCATTAGTTTGTTTCATCTAAAGGAGAGTACAACATGAGAACTCTGATTATATTATAAGAATTGCGTTAATGTGACACCGATTCCTTGATTGTGCAATAGCAGACATTCATGTGCTGGAGGGCAACCAAATTATCCTTCACCCAAACATTTATTCAGCTACCAGCAGTGAAATGTGTAGCAAATGAAAGAAGAGGAGAAGATCAAACTCAATTTTTATTGTAGACAGAAGATTATGCTGTCATAAATGCATTACAAAATAGGATTATGGAGATTAATTTTGAGAAACACCAATCAAAAGTAAAAATTATTTTTTCACTGTCTCATTGTGGCAATAACAACATTTATGTAATTACTATTTTAATAGTATTACAACATAATTAACTGCAATGGGAAGTTTATACATTTTTTTTCTCAATGAACTACTATATAGCCTCCTAACTATCAGATAAATATTGACTACTTTCATTCCTTATCCTTTCCATTTGACTTCTTCAATGACTCTTTCATCAGAGACAACCCTTCTTGTTTACTTTTTCCTCTAACCTCTCACTAAGATGAAGAGGCTAACAACCGGTACCTTGTGTGATGTATATTATGGAAGACTTATTCATTTTGACTTTTATTATATAGTTTGTTACAAAGATTCTTGTGCTTTGTTTTGTTTCTTTTTTTTTTTTTAAGTGTTTGCTGTACTTGAGAAAATAATAACAAAAAAAAGTTAGGGTGTGATGAAGTATAAGTAATATAAGCAAAGTACCTTTCTTTTTAAAGTAAATTTCTTTTTTATAGTAAATACCTTCATATATATATATATATATATATATATAAAATATTTGCTCTTTAAACATTTTTACAGATACAATTCAGTGATATTCATTATGTTCAGTATATTGAATCCCTATCCGTTTCCATTTTCCATCACCCTTAACAGAATTTCATTGCCACCTATGCATTGACTATCAATTTCTCCACATCCTTCACAATACCTGATGTTTTCCATTTCTTTCCTCATAGATATATTAGTGGAAGGTCAAGTGATAAGTCAGTTTCTGAATGCAGATTTTTTCACTGCTGATCTTCAGCACAGTCTGGCATGTTCACTTACCATCACTCAAATGCAGATAAAATGATTCTAAGCAACTGTTCAGACTTCTGGTTTCTGACTGTGCTCCTTCCAACACATTTGAAGCTGGCCACTGTTTCTTGCAGGAATCCAGGAACCCCTGAGCCTTGTGGTCTGTGCTGATTTTTGTTGGTCCAGCTGGTGCCTTCTCACTCCCAAAGACTTGGCTGGAATTTGCTATGTCAGTTCTTCTTGCTTCCTATCATAATTCTAGGCTTAACCAGAACTCTAATTCAATCCATTGCTGTCTTTTCCAGGCCTCTCTGGATATCTAAGAGATTCAACCAAGACAAACTTTGCTGATATCTCATATTTTTTCTCATTACCTTCAAACCCTGTCATGAGGAAAAACACATTGTCACATAAAATGTTCTATTCTTTCTTATTCTAGACCAAGTGATTTTACTGATCCCTCAAGAATGCTATTTTTTCCAATAATTAAGAATAATAACAAAAATACTCCTGGTATGGGAGCTCTGGTAGCGTAGTGCCTAAGGCACTTGGCTGCTAACCAGAAGGCTGATGGTTCAAACCCACCAGCCACTTCTTGGAAGGAAAGTTGGACAATCTACTTCTACCTTCCTTCTGAAAAGTGGCTGGTGGTTTTGAACCACCAGCTTTTTAGTTAGCAGTCAAGTGCTTTAGGCACTATGCTACCAGAGCTCCTGAGGTATTGTACAGTAATATTTTATTCCCATCCAAAAATGTATTTATTTTATTCCCATCCAAAATGTATTTATGAATATTAAATTATGAACAAGTCATTTTTAGTATTGCTTTTGACTATTATCTCCATTTTATTACAGAGTCTAAAAAATAAGTACAATTCCCTCATGCTTATAATGAATATAACCAACTAAAATAATTTTTCCACAGATTCTGAAGAAAATGTGTGTTAGTCAACAAATAAAGAAATAGAACACAGATACAGGAAGATGCGAGACAAAGAAAGTGTCTATTTAGTCTTGTACACTCAGTACCTGGTAGTGTGTCGGAGCCTCTGTCAATTAGAATGTTTTTGGCTACAAATACTAAAATATCCAATTAGATTTTATATAAAGATGAAGATTATTTTCCACACAATATAAGAAATATAGAAATAAGTGGATTTGGGCTAGGCTTTTGTCTCATGTACCAGGCTTTTTCCCCATTTCACATATCCTTCCTTGTCATGTTGTCCACAGGCTTTCACATCATGAGCTCAAGGTGGTTCAAACCATTATATCTCTATGTAAAAAAAATAAAATACAATGCCATCAGGTCAGATCTGACTCATAGCACCCCTCCTTGGATTTCCCAGTCAGTATCACCATGGAAGTAGATTGTCCAACCTTCCTTCTGAGGAGTGGCTGGTGGGTTTGAACCACAAGCCTTCTGGTTAGCAGTCAAATGCCTTAGGCACTAGGCCACCTTGTAGGTATGTTTAAATGAGATAAGGTAAATGTAGGACTCCCTCATGCACCTCATTGCTTGTTTCTTGGGGAAATATTTCCCAGAACTCCTACAGTCAATATTTATTTATAGGAACTGGCTCATATAGCCTACCTAGACACAAGGGAAGCTGGAGGAGAGTGTTTAGATTTTTCAGTTTCTAGGCCGACTTGATGGCACACAACAACAACACAACAAGCATATGAAAGGGAGCTCTGGTGGTGTAGTGCCTAAGGCATTTGACTGCTAACCAGAAGCCTAGTTGTTCAAACCCACCAGCCACTCCTTGGAAGGTTAGACAATCTACTTCCATAGTGATACTGCCTGGGAAACTCAAGGAGGGATCACTATGAGTCAAATGGACTTGATGCAGTGAGTTTGGTTTGGTATCATATGACAAACCAGTTGTCATGGAGTTAACTATGACTCATGGCAGCACCAATGTGTTAGAGTAGAACCCCACAGAGTTCTCAATGACTAAATTTTTGGAAATAATTGCCAGGTCTTTCTTCTCAGGAGACTGAGTGAACTGGGTCAGGTAATCTTTGGGTTAGCAGCTGAGCACTGATCTGTTTGTCACACTCAAGAGCTCCTTCATCCATCTCACCAATTACAAAATGAAGAGAATAACAACAATTAACAAAAGCCTTCCTCAGTCTGTGCAGCTATAGATAAGGCCTTGGGATTTAAGAATAATTATAAACTTAAATTCCAAAGGCAAAACAGTATATTATTGAAACATACCAATATGAAATAATACCTTCATGTTTACTGATTTTTAACATTTCAGGATAAGCAAAATATGATAGTGAAACAATTAATCACATGTATGCATAAATCCTACCTTGATGTTGTTGTTGTTATGTGCCATCTAGTTGGACCCAACTCATAGTGACCCCTCCATGGTTTCCAAGGTGGTATCACTATGGAAGTAGATTACCCAACCTCCTTTCCCAGAAGTGGCTGGTGGGTTTGAACCACCAGCCTTCTGGTTAGCAGTCAAGTACCTTAGGCACTAAGCTACCAGAGCTTCCAATCCTACCTTAGGATTTTTTTTTTTTTAATTTTGTCTTTTTTAAATAATTAAAAAAAAAAAAAAAACTATTAAAACAGGAGAGGAGTTTTGATGACTTCCAGGTATTTCCATTTCTAGAAGTTAACCTAATTGTAAATGTGCCATAATAGCATTGTCAGTAGAGTCAATAACTCTCAGCAAATATATCTTAAACCCATAGTAACTCATTCACAAGACCACTCACAGCTTTTACCATCAAGGACACTTCCAAGGCACATTACAGTTTAAAGATCCTGCCAAGAAATCTGAGCTCTGTTCAAAGTATTAGTTACCATTCTATCAAGGAATTCTGAAATTTTAACAGTTGAAACAAAAGGTGTTATACATCTGGTTTTCCATTGAGAAGATATTTCCAAAGCCTAAGAATCTGTTATCATAAAACATCCTCTGGGAACTGATTCAATTTTACTTTAATCATATGTTTAAATGTGTATACTTGTTTTCCATGTGGCATATCTCTTATCATAAAAAAGAATATATTTTATAGGAGCAATAAAATAGAAAGAAACAAGAATGCAGAATAGCCATATTATTTTATTTTTAAAACTGCTATTTGAATGCCTTATTTTTCAGTTGCCCATCTCACTCATCTTCCATGCTAACTCTCAATTTATCATTGTTAATGAAATTTATTTTCTATTTGGTTGCACCATGGTCAGCAATCTCTTGAATCTTGAGAAAAAAAACATCTCTACAGTTTCTGTGACTTTCCAAAGTAATTTAATTGACTCAGGACTCGACCTCCAAACAAGGGTAGTAAGATTAAATGGACGCAATGTGCCAACCATCTGAAACTCCCTTACAAATCTCCACAGAATCCAGGTTTGCTGATGTCCATATTCTGCCATGGGCCAAGTTCAGGGTGAGTTCCTTATTGGTTGATGAATGTGAAGGATTGTTCAGTTGCTTGAAAAAGTCAATGAACTCAATGTGCTTGTTACACTATGATCTTCTATCCAAGTCAATGGATTTGTGTCTCTGTGTAAGGAAAGGATGTGAACCTCAGTGTATTCTTCTGGGAAAGACTTGAAAGATAAGTTACATTTTCTAGAGAAAAGCAGATTTATTATTTATTCACAGGCCTATTCTTATGATGAATGAAAGTAATTAATATGTTCCCATGATCAAAATGAGGGAGAGGTGGAGAAATAATTAGCTGAGGGTGAAAATATAGTCTTAAAAAATATATCCATGTTTAATATCTCAGAGAAGAAGGTTACCTTTAGTAAATTGAGCATTTTGGTCCCTAAATATTTCTTTATAACTAAAACACTTAAATTAATTCTTGCATGAAAAAATAACAAGAATATTTTTGATGTTTTAATCACATTGCTGGGAGAATTAGACTTATTATGGGATTCATAGTATCCCCTTCATAGCATGGCCTAAATAGCATATGCTTGGAATCCCTTGGTGCCAAAAAAAAAGTGAAGTGCTCAGTTAGGCTGGTGGTTCAAAATTACCAAGAGACATTTCAGAGGAAAGGCCTAGTGATCTACTTCCAAAAGATCACAGTCACTGACAACCCTCTGGAGTGCATTTTTACTCTGATACACATGGAATAGAAACTGACATGACAGCAATTGTTTTATTTTTTTAACAGCAGATAATATTCTTAGAACTCCAAATGACCTAAATGCATTAAAATGAAAGCTGCTGAGCATGAGAGTAATGTAAGCCTCAATGAAAATCCCTTAACTATCTTAAGAATTAGGAGCAGGCCCATCATATTCAGAATAGGTGTTCTTTATGATAAACTCTCACAGGCCTATCACAAATATGTGAGATCTTCTTTGTGATGGCTTTTTGATCCCGGTAACAGAAAGGCCCTGTAGAAATTCAGGGAGAAATTTGATTATATTTGTTATTAACTTAAAAACCCAGTCACCAGACTCGTTTACCTTAATTGAATTTTCAGTTTAATTGAGAGTCATCCAAAATGTTGTCTTATTTTAACATTTGTGGTTTAAGCCTAGGTTGTATGCATGAATCTCTCCTTCTTCCACAGAAAATGTGCACAAAAAGCAAAGTTTTAAAATACTAATTATTTTAAGAAAGGCTTATTTTTCATTTTGAGCAAAGTACCATTTTGTAGAAAAAAGAAAATCGGAATAGAGGACAAGCAGTTTTCCCAACTCTGTCACTAACTTGTTCTGTGATCTTTAGCATGTCTTTATGATCCAGTTACACTTGTTATTTGTCCATCTTCCTGAACTGCTGAGAGGATCTCATTTTCAAATGAACATGTATACACTTTGTGTAATATAGCATTATACAAATGTCAAAGTGTATGTGACTAGAGACAGTTGACCGAGCTAAATATATACCGACCCTGGATTATAACCTACAGGATTCTGTGTTTGATTCATTTTCAATAGTTCTTTGCCATAGCATTAAATTTTTAGTAAGTTGCATCTATTATCTAAAAGGAGAGTATGGAAAATTATATCTGGCAATAATCAAAGATTTCACTTAGATTCTAGTTTTAAAATTTTTTCTTCATTGCCATGTAATGAGTACTTTCTCTGTACTAGATACCATGTCACAAAAACCATTTTAATCTTCACTACTATCCTGAGCATAGCAAAAGCCCTGATTCTCTGTCTCTTATCAACAACTTAGAATTTCTCCTGTTTTTTTCCTTGTAAATGAGGAGTAATGAGAGTCTTTTCCAAGGTCATGATGGAGTTCTCCTTCCCCATCTATCAATTGTTTCATTCTTTCAATTTTAAGTTATATGAATAAATAAAAATAACCATGGAGTTTAATAAATAATAATAATAAACTAATTGAAAGTCTTGTCATGATTAGACACTATGCTAATTCCCAAAGACAAAAGTGAACTTAATATCACTAGTAAAACTGACTTTCTCTCTGCAGAGAAGGATGAGTGAATAAATAAATATAATACAGTGGACATAAAGCCCTGGTAGAGTTATGAATACTCTCCTAGGAAGTAGGAAGTAACTAATCCAGCCTGCAATGCTTGAGAAAACCTTCACAAAAAATAATACATTTAGAGGACAAAGTAGCATTTTGCAGTTGGAGTTGTGGGGTGGGGATGCACATCCAAGACCCTTTCCCATGTGTGTAGAAATAGGGACATGAAGATGTGAATGCAGTTGTCACGGGAGGGATGCAGTTCTGTATTACTAGAGCTCTGGAGGAGCTTTGGTGGCATAGTGGGTAAGGCATTTATCCACTAACCAGAAGGTGAGCAATTCAAACCCATAAGCTGCTCCATGGGAAGAAGATAAGGCAATCTACTTCCATAAAGATTCACAGCCTTGGAACCCCAATGAGGGTTGCTGTGAGTCAGAATTGACTCAATGGCAGTAGGTTATTTTTGGTTTAGAGTTCTGGAGGGTGGGGAGGGGCATGGCGATGATGTCTCTGAGCCATATCTTGAAGGAACTTCTATGCCATCAGGTATGTGGCCTGATATACTGGAGGCAATGGTCAGCATCCATGATTTAAGTTAGAGAGGGACATGATCAGTTTTAGAAACTTGGAACTGACAGGAAAGACTATATTTTGAGACAAAATAAAAGACAGTCTAAACTAAAAGAGTTTTGGGATTTTAAAAACAGCTTCTGTGGTGTCCATTAGGTTTAAAATGACTGATTTTATTTATTTATTTATTTTCTTACTTACTTACTTACTTACTTATTTCAAGCAGATAGTCAGGACTTTCTTTTGAAAGGCTTCTGGGTGAACCGGAACCTCCAATCTTTTTGTTTAGTATCTGAGCATATTAACCATTTGCACCACCCAAAGTCTCCTGAGACCTTTTAGAGTATAGTAGATAGGACAAATTGATTCCTTTTCTCAAGGAGCAGAGGGGCAGAGAGAAGATCAAGTGCCTCTTGGATAATGGCTTAATGAGGTTTGAATTATCACAACACTAAATACTGTTTATGAAAGACCTCAGGTGGCACGGTGATTAAAGCATTCAGTTGCTAAACAAAAGGTCAGTGGTTCAAACCAACAAGCTGCTGTGTGGGAGAAAATTGAGGCAGTCTGCTTCTGTAAAGATGTATAGTCTTGGAAACTCTATAGGGCATTTCTGCTCTGTTCTAGAAGGTCTCTATGGGTTGGATTTGATTCAGTGACAGTGTATTTTTAACAGTGTTTATGACAACTAGTTTGGGGAAGAAAATATTTATTTGGGACTGGTTGAGTTAGTAATGCTATAAAATATCAATGTGGAAATGTCTAGGAAACAAGTGGAAAGTATATCTATAGCTCAGAAATGATGAGTGATATAGAATGGTTCACCATCAGTAGTAGGAAGTACTTAAATTGTTGGAAAAAAAAAAAGATGAAGTCTCCCTCAAAACATCCTCTTACAGTCTTTAGAACCAATGATTTGCCTAATGTGCTAATGCCTACTTTCTTTCCCGTTTTCACATAAAAATTCATTTCATGATACTAAAGATTGACTTTCTTTGCAGTTGTCAACTATTACTAAAGTGACCATAAAATTTAATGTATAAATCAGAAGTGGATGCTATTAATAATTTTGCTGGGAATAGGTATAAAATGGAACTGTCTTGGCCACACCAGCATGCATGCTCCCACTAATGATTATCCATCCATTTTTTTATGATGTTTGATCTTCCTAGATGTTCACATACGTGCCATCATTATCTTTACATGTAACTAAACTCACTGCCATCAAGTCAGATCCAACTCATAGCGACAACTCTTTGGGTTTCCAAGGCAGTATCACTATGGAAGTAGATTGCTCAACCTTCTTTGCATGTAGACACTCAATTCTCCCAGCCCTGTACAGCATATTCTCCTTTTACCTCATTTTCGTTGTAAGGATTCTTTTGGTTTCCATTACAGAACCCTGGAGTTTTAGGGTTAGTGCTTTGCAAGCTGTACTCTAATTATTGCAACTGGTAATCCTTCCTTAGTCTGAATTTTAATTTCATTAAGAAAATATCTACTAATATGGAAGAATAAACATATCTAAATTAATTTCCTATTCAGGATTTTTGAGCATAGTTGCTTCTTGAAAATTATTCTAATAGTAAGAACAGGTATGGAAACTCCTTTCACTTAAAAATGTATGGTTCCTGCTTTGTATACTTTATCATGATCATGATTTTACCCTAGTAAATGTAAATTACAAAGGCCAACTACAGAGAAACCAACTTTAACAGCTTCTTACATCTTGCCTCTGAGTAAAGACCCTAACAGGAATGACACTTAAATGAGAGATCAATACCTAGCCATTTCCAAACTCTTCAAATTAGCACCTTATAGGCCTCTGAGACAATCTGTTCCAAAAAGAAACACAGTGTAAATAGTCAACATGAGTTCAACAGACTATAACATGTGTGTCCCAAATTGCTGGATTTAGGTCATTATATTTTTCCAGGCAGCTAATTTTCGCCTTTGAAGTGCTCACAGAAGGTCAGAAGCAGCTTAAGCATCAAAGCTTTATGAATTAAACAGTTTCATCATGAACAGAGGAAGGCAGCTGCCTGCAGGAACACTATTGTGAGGATTCCTGGCTAACCTTCAACTAGGACACATTCCACAATAGGGAGATCAATAGCCCACAGTCACCCAGAACACACTTCAAGACTCTGAGTACAACTGACCCTTTAAAAATAAAATGCTCACATCTCTAACTCAGTAATGCTGATGACTCTTTTCATTTCATTTCTGTTTACAGATTAATTTGCAGAAAAATGTGGTGGTGGAGAAGATAAAGATAAGTGTGTTCCATAAGCCCTGGGCCATTTTCTTAAATGACTAAACACACACTGTAAAATGTTATAAAGCCTTTTATGTATATTCTTTTCCAAGGAATTGGTTGACCACAACACATTCTTTTCCTCCGTAGTGATGAATATTGCTCATCACCGCACAGAATGCTTCCAAAGTGAGCCTTAAATTTGCTTTTTGCAAGGCTTGGAATATCTTGCAGTATGTGTTAAACACATGTGGTTATGCCCATACTATGAAAAATAATGAATAGAAATACAGTGTTTTTAGTATTTTATTTCGTTAAATGTGTGTATTCCCTGACAACTGGTGATATTTAATGATGGAGGAAAAGCAAAACATTTTTAAAAGACATTAAGTATCTTTCACATGGATATTATATCCCTTTTGTTCCAAACTTAAATTGGAGTCCATCAAAATCTGTTTTCTGTGTCCTGGCCTAGTTCTGAGACCTTCTCTGACTCTTCTGTCACTTTCATGATTTTCCCCTTTGGTGAAATTCATCTTCATGGGACAACTTTTCTATTTAATCACCTCTTGGAGATTTGTCCCAGGACAGCCTAGTGGGTTGAGACATAAATGGTTTTTCCATTCTGGCTATGTATTTTCTGGGTACCCCCAGGCAAGTAACTGACACAGGAATTCTGTTTCCTCGTCCATTAAGTGTGGTGTTATGAGGATTAAATGATGTGAATAGCCAAAAATTGCTCATGTTATTGCTCAATGAATGTTATTTCTATTATTGTCTAGATTAATCCCTGTCAAATGCTTTAATCCACTTCTCAAAAGCTTTTGCAAATATTCTTCCAACTATAACTTAATTATCTTCACTGCTGAATCACTCCCTAAGGAAGCACATATTATTCAAGAAGATTTTCTTTTATACAGCTAAAACACTTCTCCTTTAACTTCTCCCTACTGTGTTTATGCCTTCCCTCTGAAGCAACAGAGGAAAAAAAAAATGCATTTAGTGGTATTTTTTTTTTCTTTCACATCATCCAAATCTACACATGTCTCTTAACTAGCCAGCAATTTTCCCTCTGCTACTCACACGATTCTGGTAACCAACAAAGATACTTGAGTTATGTCACTCAGCATAATGTCCTCCAGATTTTGAGGTGATGCACTGATTCTTCATTATTCTTTAATGTTGCATAGTATTTCATTGTGTGCATGTACCATAGTTAGGTTATCCATTCACCTGTACATGGGCACTTCAGTTGTTTCCATCTTTTTGCTGTTGGGAATAGTGCTATGATGAACGTGGGTGTGCATGTATTTGTGTCCTAGGTCTCAACTCTTTAGGATATATTCCTAGTAATGATATTGCTGGATCAAATGTTATTTCTATTTCCAACTTTTTAAGGAAGCACCATACAATTTCCTACAGTGTTTGCACCAATTTACAGTCCCATCAGCAGAGTATAAGAGTTCCAATCTCTCCTCACCCTCATTTGTTGTTTTCTGTTTTGTTGAACTTTTCTATTATTGCTGGAGTAAGATGATATCTCATTACTGTTGTGATTTGCATCTCTCCAATGGCTAATGAGTATAAGCATTTCTTCATTTGTTGTTGGCTGCCGAATATCTTCTTTGGTAAAGTATCTGTTCAAGTTCTTTGCCCATTTTTGAATTGGATTTTTTTTTTTTTTTTTTGTCTTTTGAGGTTGAGACCTTGAAATTTTCTATAAATTTGGGAGATAATTCCCTTGTTGGATATATTGTTGACAAATATATTTTTTTTTCCCCCAATCTGTCAGTTCTCTTTTTACTCTTTAGAGAAGTTTTTTGATGCACATAGTTTTCAGAAGGTTCCAGTCATGCTGTTTGTGGATTTTGGGTTATTCTTGATAATCTATTTATGCCATAAAATAGGGCCCCTAATTTTGCTCCTTATTATCTTTGATGAAGTTTGTGGTTTTGGGTTTTACATTTAGGTTTTTGGTCCATCTGGAGTTAGTTGTTTTTGTTTTTGTTTTTTTATTAGAATGAGGTATGGGTCTTGTATAATTTTTCTGCAAATTGATACACAGTTTTGTAAACATCATTCTTTAAAAAAACTGTATCATCCTCATTTAATGAGTTTCAGTCCTTTGTCAAAAATCTGTTGTCCATAGGTGGATGGATCTATTTCTGGATTCTCAACATTTAGTACTATTATTAATTTTTAAAATTTAAATAATCTTTTTTATTTTAGAACACACAGGAAAGTTGCAAAGATAATACAAGGTATTTAGGTATATCTTCTACCCAGTTCCCCCTATAGTTAATGTCTTTTTTTTCTTTTAACTTTTATTGTGGTGAAAACGTATACAACAAGACATTCACCAACAGAGAAATTTCCCCATTTACAGCTCAGGGACATTGATGGCAGTTTTCATGGGTTATGAGCCACCATTATTGCTATCCTTTTCCAAAATATTCCGCCACCTATTAGCATAAACTCAATGCTCGGCAAACAAAAGATTCCCCTTTTTCTCCACCCTCCTACCCCTGGTAACCACTAATAATCTTTGGTTCCTTTTTTTTTTTTTTTTTTTCCAACCTATCAAGGAATTTAGCCTCCCCTCCCTTCCCATCCCTGGTAACTAACAAAGAAAGTTTCCTTCTATGTATAAACCTTTCCTTGACTCTTTTACAATAGTAGACTAATACAATATTTGTCGTTCTGTGACTGACTTATTTCATTCAGAATATTGTCCTCAAAGTTCATCCACATTATGTGGTGTTTTGCAGAGTCTACATTGTTCTTTAGGGTTGCACGGTATTCCATTGTATGTATGTACCACAGTTTGTAAATCCATTCCTAATTAATGGGCACTTAGGTTGTTTCCATCTCTTTGTTATCATGAATCATGCTGCAATGAACATGGGTCTGCATATATCTACTTGCGTCCTGCCTCTCACTTCTTTAGGATAATGTTGTTGTTGTTGTTATATGCCATCGAGTGGGACCTGACTCATAGTGACCCCTCCTTGGGTTTCTGAGGCAGTATCACTACGGAAGTAGATTGCCCCATCTTCCTTCCAAGGAGTGGCTGGTGGCCTTGAACCACCAGCCTTCTGGTTAGCCGTCAAGTGCCTTTAGGCACTACACTACCAGAGCTCCCTCTTTAGGATATATACCTAGGAATATGGTTGCTGGATCAAAAGGTATTTCTATTTCCGAATTTTAAGGAGTTGCCATACCAATTTCCACAGCGTTTTTCTTTTTTTCTTTTTTATCATTTTACAGTCTCATCAGCAGTATATGAGAGTCCCAATGTCTCCACATTCTCATCAGCATTTATTATTTTCTGTCTTGTTGAAATTTGCTATTAAAGGTAGGATGAGATGATAATTTCATACTTGCTTTGATTTGCATCTTTCTAATGGCTAATGATTGCAAACACTTCTTTGTGTGTTTGTTGGCTGCCTGATATTCTGCCCATTTTTTAAATTGGATTGTTTATCTTTTTTGATGTTGAAGTCTTAGAGTTTTCTATAAATTTTGGAAATAAGTCCCTTTTCCAATATGTCATTGCCAAATATTTTTCCCATTCTGTAAGTTCTCTTTTTACTATTTTGGAGAAGTCTTTTGATCCACATGGAAATTTATTTTTTAGAAAGTCTGATCATCTCTGGTGGTGTAGTGCCCAAGGCATTTGATTGCTAATCAGTAGCCTGGCAGTTCAAACTCACCAGCCACTCCTTGGAAGGAAGATTGAGCAATCTCCTTCCATAGAGATACTGCCTCAAAAACCTGAGGAAAGGGTAACTATGAGTAAGGATCAACTCAACAGCAGTGAGTTTGGTTTTTAGGAATCATCTATTTTATTTTCTGTTGTTTGTACATCTTGGATTATGCTTGAGAGTCTATTTGTGCCATAAATTAGGGCCCTTAATTTATTTTTTCTTTGATGAACTTTATAGTTTAGCTTTCACATTTAAGTCTTTGATCCATCTAGAGTTAGTTTTTGTGTATGGTGTGAGGTATGGATCTTGTTTCATTTTTCTTCAAATGGATATCCAGTTTTGCCAGCACCATTTGTGAAAGGGAGTATCCTTTCCTGATTTCATGGATTTCAGTACTTTGCCAAGGTTCAGCTTACCATAAGTTGATGAAAAGATTTCTGGGTTTTGAGTTCTGTTCCACTGATCTATGTCTCTGTTATTGTATCAACATCAGGCTGTTTTGACAACTGTGATTGTATAGTAGGTTTTGAGATCAGAGAGTGTGAGACTTTTTTCTTCTTCTTCTTCAATGTTGTTGTTGTTATGTGCCATAAAGTAGGACCTGATTCGCAGCAACCCCTCCTTGGGTTTCTGAGGCAGTATCACTACGGATGTAGATTGCCCAGCCTTCCTTCCACAGTACTTTGTTTATCTGAGGTCTCTTTCCTTTCCATATAAAATTAATAAATTTTTTTCCATGCCTTTGAAGATGTTGATAGGGTCTGTATTGAGATTGCATTGAATGTAGATTGCTTTAGGTAGTATTGACGTTTTCACAATGTTCAATCTTCCTATTCATGAGTATGGTACGTTCTTCCATTTATGTAGATGTCTCCTAGTTTCTTGAAGTAATGTTTTGTAGTTTTCTTCGCACAGGTCTTTTGTGTTCCTGGTAAGATTTATTCTCAATTATCTCATCTTATTGGTACTTATTGTAAATGATAATGTTTTCTTATTTCATTTTCAGAGACAAAGACCTCTTTCCTGGTGTAGAGGAATGCAACTGATTCCTGTAATGTTGATCTTGTATCCTGCCACTATGCTAAATTTTTTGATAAGTTCCAGTAGTTTTCTTGCTGAATCTTTTAGGTTTTCTATGTATAGGATAATATCATCTGCAAATAGGTATAGTTTTAGTTCTTCCTTACCAATTTGGATGCTTTTGATTTCCCTTTCTTGCCTTATTGCCCTGGCTAGGACTTCCAGTACAATGTTGAATAGAAGTGGAGATAGTGGTCATCGTTGTCTGGTTCCTGTTCACAAGAAGAATGTTTCAGTTTCTCTCCATTGAGAACAATGTTGGCTGTTGGTTTTGCACATGTGCCCTTTTTTATGTTAAGGAATTTCCCTTCTGTTCTTATTTCTCTGAGAATTTTTAGGAACAGACATTGGATTTTATCAAATGCATTTTCTGCATCTATTGATATAATCATGTGACTATTTTACTTGTGTGATAGATTATGTTGATTGTTTTTCTCATGTTGAACCATCCTTGCATACCTGGTGTGAATCGCACTTGGTCATGATGTATTATTTTTTAATATGTTCTTAGAATCAGTTGGCTAGGATTTTGTTGAAGATTTTTGCATTTATATTCATGAGAGATATTGGTCTTTAGTTTTCCATTCTAGTAACGTCTTTGCCTGGTTTTGGTATCAGGGTTATGGTTGCTGCATAAAATGTATTTGGGAGGGTTCCATCCTCTTCTATATACTTGAATATTTTGAGTAGGATTGGTGTCAGCTCTTTTATGAATGATTGGTAGAATTCTCCAGTGAAACCATCTGGGCCAGAACAGTTTTTTTTCTTGGTACATTTTTTATGACCTGTTCAATTTCTTCCTTTGTTATGAGTCTCTTCAAGTTTTCTAGCGCAATCTGTGTTAGTTTAGGTAAGTAGTGTGTTTCTAGAAATCTGTCCATTTTGTCTAGGTTTTCAAATATGTTAGAGTCCAGTTCTTCATGTTGTTGTTGCTAGGTGCCATCGAGTTGCCTCTGACTCATAGAAACCCTATGCACAACAGGAAAAACACTGCCTGGCTCTGTGCCAGCCTCACCATCCTTGCTATACCTGAGCCCATCGTTGCAGCCACTGTGTCAATCTATCTCATTGATGGCCTTCTCCTTTTTCATCAACCCTCTACTTTACCAAGCATGGTATCCTTCCCCAGGGACCCTTCTGACAACATGACCAAAGTAGGTGAGATGAAATGTGGCCATTCTTGCTTCCAAGGGACCTTCTGGCTGCACTTCTTCCATGACAGATTTGTTAGTTCTTTTAGCAGTCTATGGTACTCTCAGAATTCTTTGCCTAGTTCTTCATATTATCCTAATACTACTTTTTTAAACTTCATTTGGTTTTATTATGATGTAAACCATTTCATTTCTTATTTGTGTTATTTGCTTCTTCTCCTTCTTTTCCTTTAAGTTTGCCAGTGGTTTGTCAATTTTATTAATATTTTCAAAGAACCAACTTCTGGTCTTTTTTATTTTTGCTATTGTATTTCTAATTTCTGTTTCATTTATTTGTAGTGACTGTAGGCTATTTTTGCTGCTCTATTTCTAATTGTTGAAGATGTTGGGTTAGGGAGTTGATTTTGGCTCATTCTTCTTTTTTGAACTGTGCATCTGTTATTATAAATTGCCCTGTGATCACTGCCTTTGCTGTGTCCTCAAAATTTAGTATGTTGTGTGTTCATTCTCATTTGATTCAAGGAATTTTTTTTATTTCATTTTTATTTCTTCTATTATCCAGTCAATTTTAAGGAGGGTGTTATTCAGTTTTCATACATTTGTTCTTTTTCTACTGGTCTTACTACTGTTGATTTCTAAGTTTATAGATCGTGATCTGAGAAGATGCTTTGCAGTATCTCAATATTTTTAAGCTTATTGAGGCTTGCTTTGTAGCTTACATAGGATCTATCCTGGAGAATGCACCATTTGTGCTGTGAAGGAAAATATATTTTGGTGTTGTTGGATGGAGTGCTCTACAGATGTCTATATGGTCAAGTTTTTGATCATGTTGTTTAGCTCTTCTGCATCTTTGTTGCATTTTTTCCAGTTGTTCTATCTCTTATTGAAAGTGGTGTGCTAAAGTCCCTACTATGAATGTGGAGTCATCTATTTGTCTTTTCAATTCTGTTAAAGTCTGATTTATGTATTTTAGGGTTCTTTCATTGGGTGTACAGATATTTATTATGGCCATGTCCTCTTTTTCAGTTGATCCTTTTTAATCATTATATAATATCCTTCTTTTTCTCTTTTGGTCATTTTTGTCTTAAAGTCCGTTTTGTCAGAAATTAATATTGCCACTGCTGTACTTTTTTGGTTGCCATTTGCTTGGTATATCTTTTATGACCTTTGATTTTTAGTCTACTTTTGTCTTTGTGTCTAAGGTCAGTCTCTTGTAGGCAGCATATTGATGGGTCATGATTTCTTGGTCAGTCTGCAACTCTCCAACTTTTAATTAGTGCAATTAATCCATTGAGATTCAGTGTAATTATCAACAAGTATGAATTTATTGATCTCATTTTGTTATGTGTTTTTTCCTGTTGCTGCTTATTTCTTTGTTTCATATAATTTTCAGTTCTGAGCTCATTTTGTTTATGAATTGTGTTATCATGTCCTTTGTTACTATTGTTTTAGTATTTGCTAAATATTTGTGCTTGTCCTCTTTTTTATTTCCATGTGAATTTTTATTATTTTTCTTAGAGGTTAACCTGTGATTTATTATTTACTTCTGAAGTTCTGCTTATCTGGATATCTCCTAATATATATATATATATATATATATATATATTTCCATTGTTTTCTTGCCTGCATGGTTTCTGCTGAGAAATCAGAATTTAGTCTTATAGGTTGTACTTTATAGGTAACTTTTCATTATTCCTGTGCTACTTTCAAGATTCTTTCTTTGTCTTTGGTTGGTTTTTGGTGAACTTGATTATGATATGTGTTGGAGATTCTCTTTTGGGGTTTATCCTGTTTGAGGTTTGTTGAACTTCTTGAATGAATATATTCTCTTCTTTCATCATATAAGGGAAATTATCTTCCAAAAAATCTTTGACAATTTGTGGTTTTATTTGTCTCTTTCAGTTCTGGAAATCTGATTACATGTAGATTATTCCTCTTGATGGTAGCTCACATGAATCTTAGGCATTCTACATTTTGTTTTGATCTTTTGTATGAATGATTCCTTATAAAAGTAGTATTAATGCATTTGCCTTCAATCTCATTAATTCTGTATCCAATTGAATTGATTCTATTCCTTTGCTCCTTCAATATTTTATCTATTCCTGAAATTTAATATTAATCTCCTGGATTTCTGTTTGTTGATTTTGTAACATTTCTAATTTTTTGTGTACTTTGTCAATTTGTTCTTGTATGTTTTCTTTTCCTTTTTTTTATTGTGATTTGTGTGAAGATTTACAGAGCATATTCACTTTCCATACAGCAGTTCACATATACTTTGTCTCATGTCACTGACCACAGTTTACCACAATGCAACAGCTCCCCTCCCACTTCCTCCCCATAGTTACCGCTTCCCAGTGTCCATCCCTCCATACACTCCTGTCCCCTGAGCTATCTCCCTGTGCATAAGAAGCCCTTCTTTCTCCCTTGATTTTTCTCTCCAAGGAGTGTATCTACTTGAGGTAAATGTTCAACTCATATGCCTGCCTTTTGTTTGGCTGGAAACCACAGGTGTGG
>NW_006921606.1:10620386-10647292 GCF_000298275.1 Orycteropus afer afer
ATGAGACAAAGTATATGTGAACTACTGTATGAAAAGTGAATTTACTCTGTAAATCTTCACCCAAATCCTAATTAAAAAAAAAAAAAGATTTGAAAATTTCAAAAGCCTCAGAATGGCCTGGTCAAAGCATATTCCAGGACAATATTTCTGCTAGTGGTTTAATCAGTAAAACATTCAGCTGATAATTGAAAGACTGGCAGTTCAAGAATACCCAGAGGTACTTCAAAAGAAAAGCCTGGTTATCCATATCTGAAAAATCATCCATTGAAAACCCTACTGTAGAACAGGGTGCTACTCTGATGTACACAGGGTCTTCATAAGTCAAAAACAATTCACTGGAATTCTTTTTCTTTTTTTTTTTTTTTTCAGTGCATTGGATGAATTAAAGGGAACAAAGACACATGTTAACAGTGAAAAGAATATTACTACCGTGGTCATAATTAACAGCTAAGGATATTTTGAATTTACTCATGGCAGTGTGATGTTTTTTCTTACACTCCATACAGTGTAGAAGGAATTTTAAACAAAATTTGACTGCAGCAACTGAAAATTCATGGAAATTGGTCATGAAGAAATGTGTGTAAGCTTTATAGAACAATATCAGTTGATACTTTGTTCCCTTTACTTTGGCAAACATAAGCTTAAATTAAACATCAGTTAATAAAGGCTTCAAGAGGAAGGGCTTTTTGGCTTTACTCATCTCTGTATTCCCACCATGGAGGATAACACCAAATGAATTCAGAAATACAATGTAATATTTTTCAGTGAAATAGAACTGTCACGTTGCAAAACTTAAAAATTTGAAACCCGAAATTGTTCATCATTCTTGGCAATATCAAAGCAACCATGATGTGGTACCAAAATAGTCTATGAATTGTGAAGCTATTGATTTGATGACTTACATACTCTTTTTTCTCATGTTTTTAACTGTAAATAATTTTATTATATTTTAAATAAGCAAAAATAGGATGGTAATGAATACTTTTGTCAAAAATTATAGCAGTCATTCTATACTGATAGATATTTAAATGACAATAGATGTTCTTGGTCAATTAAATCTTGTTATAATTTCATGTATGTATCTTTATCAGGTTTGTTGTTTGGTGCTGTCAGGTAAGTTTCATCTCACAGTGACCCTCTATAAACAGAATAGGAGCTCTGGTGGTGTAGTGCCTAAGGCATTTGACTGCTAACCAGAAGGCTGGTTGTTCAAACCCACCAGCCACTCCTCAAAGGAAGGTTAGACAATCTACTTCCATAGTGATATCACCTCGGAAACCCAAGGAGGGGTGGCTATGAGTCAGATTCAACTCAATGGCAAGATTTTGGTTTGGTTTTAGCATGCAACAGAATGAAACACTGCTCATTCCTGCACCATCTTCACAATCCTTTCTATGCTTGAGCCCATTTTTGCAGCCACTGTGTCAATCCATCTTGTTAAGGGTCTTCACAATTTTTCATTGACCCTCCGCTTTACCACGCATGGTATTCTTCAAGGATTGGTACCTCCTGACAACATGACCAAAGTACAAGAGATGAAGTCTGGCCATCCTTGCTTCTAAGGAATACTCCTAACTATACTTCCTCTAAGACAGATTTGTTTGTTCTGGCAGTTAATGGTACATTCAATATTCTTCACCAACACCATAGTTCAAAGGCATCAATTTGTCTCTGGTCTTTCTTATTAATTGTTCAGCTTTCACATGGCTTGGGTCATGTGCACCATAGTCTTCAAAGTGACATCTTTGCTCTTTAATATTTTAAAGAAGTCTTTTGGAGCAGATTTGCCTAGTGAAATATGTCATTTGATTTCATGACTGCTGTTTCTATAGGGATTGATTGTGGATTCAAGTAAAATGAAAACCTTGACAACTTCAAACTTTTCTCTGATTAGCATGATATTGCTTATTGGTTCAGTTTGAGGATTTTTGTTTTTTCTTTATACTGAAGTGTAATCCACATTGGAGTCTGTAGTCTTTGATCATCATCAAAAGGTGCTTCAATTCCTCTTCTTATTCAATTAGCAAGATTGTGTCATCTGCATATCACAGGTTGTTAATGAGTCTTCCCTCAATTCTGATACTGTGTTGTCCTTCATATAGTCCAGTTTCTTGGATTATTTGCTTAGCATACAGATTGAATATGTATGGTGAAAGCATACAACCTTCACACACACCTTTCCTGATTTTAAACCAAGTAGTATCCCATTGTTTTAATTGAAAGACTGCCTCTTGTCTATGCACAGGTTCCTCATGAGCACAATTAAGTTTTCTGGAATTTGGATTTTTGACAATATTATCCATAATTTGTTAGGATCCAAACAATCAAATGCTTTGCATAGTCAATAAAACACTGGTAAACATCTTTCTGGTATTGTTTTCTTTCAGCCGTGATCCATCTGACATAAGCAATGATATCCTTCATTCCACATCCTCTTCAGAATTCAACTTTGATTTATGGCAGTTCCCTGTCCGTGTACTGCTGGAACTGTTTTTTTTAATTATTTTCAGTAAAATAATGTTACTGAACCTGTTTGTAATATTAATGATATCGTTTGTTAATTTCCTCATTCGACTGAATCACCTTTGTTTAGAATGGCCACAAATACTGATATTTTTCAGTCAGATGGCTAATTAACTGTCTTCCAAATGCCTTTGCATAAACTAGTGAATGCTTCCAATGTTGTATGTATTTGTTAGAATGTCTCAATGAGTATTCTATCAATTCCTGGAGCCTTGTTTTTTGCCAATTTCTTCTGTGCAGCTTGTACTTCTTCCTTCAATATAATTGGTTCTTTATTATATGATATTCCTGGAATGTTTGAACATTGATCAATTCTATTTGGTACAGTGAATCTGTGTATTTCACCCAATCTTCTTTTGATGCTTCCTGCATCATTCAATATTTTGCCTATAAAATCTTTCAATATTGCAACTCCAGACTTGATTTTTTTCCCAGTTCTTTCACCTTGAGAAATACTGAGCACATTCTTCTCCCTTAATCTTCTAACTGCAGGTCTGGCACATTTCATAATAATATTTTCTTTGTCTTCTGGGCCCACCCTTTGAAATCTTCTGTTCAACTGTACTGTGTCATTATTTCTTCCATTTGTTTTAGCTACTCACCATTCAAGAGAAAGTTTCAGAGTCTTTTCTGAATCCATGTTTTTCTTCCCTTCTTTTCTTGTTTCTTTAATGACCTTTTGCTTTCTTCATGTATGATGTCATCCCACAACTCATCTGGTCTGTGATCACTGGTGATCAATACATCAAATCTATTCTTCAGATGGTCTCTAAACCCCAGTGGAATATACTCAAGGTCATATTTTGGCTCTCATGGACTTGTTTTAATTTTCTTCAGCTTCAAATTAAACTTGCAGGTGAGCAATTGATATGGTCTGTCCCACAATCAGCCCTGGTCTTGCTCTTACTGATGATATTGAACTTCTCCATCAGCTCTCTCTATAGATATAGCTGATTTGATTCTTATGTATTCCTTTTGGTGGGATCCATATGTACAGTTACCGTTTGTGTTGTTGAAAAAAAAGATACTTTTGAAGAATACAAGAATTTGTCCTACAAAGTCTATAATGTGATCTCTAGCACCATTTCTATCATGAAGACCATATTTTCCAACTACTGATGTTTATTTCTTTCAAACTTTGGTACTCCAATCCCCAATAATTATCAATGCATTTTTGGTCAATTTCAGGCTGCGGAAATTGGTAAAAATCTTCAACTTCTTCACCTTTAGTTTTAGTGGTTGATACCTAAATTTAAATAATAGTAGTATAAACTAGACCTCCTGGTAGGCATATAGGTATTATCTTATCACTGACAGCATTATGCTTCAGGAAATATCTCTTTTTTTTTTTCACTATGGATTAGATGCCATCCCTCCTCAATTTGTCATGCTCAGCATAGTAGATCATATGACTGTCCAAATAAAATGGAAAATACCAGTTGATTTCAGCTCACTAAGGTCTAGATATCAATCACTCCAAGCATCACAGCAACATGCATGCCAGAACTATATGACAGGCTGACAGGTTTAATGTATTATAAATATATAAAATAAAATGAATAAAACTCTCATACTTATAATTACTTTATATTATTCATTTGCAATGTGGCAGACCCTTCTTTGAGTACTTTATAAACATTATGCTATTTCATGCTATGACCTTATGAAATATATATATACACACACATGTACACATGCACATATTTATTAGAGATAAATAGGTTGGCATTTAAAAGTGGTAAGTGACAAAAGGAAATGGTCTGTGTCAGAACTGGGGCCCTGTAACAAAATCCACAGCAAAGAAGAATTTAACATTGACTCAGTCTATCATATTAGAAAAGATGTGCAATATGTTGCCTGTTAGCTTTGAAGAGACTTGCCATTCTTATTTGGAATGCTGATATCCTACCACTGGACAACTCCAAAGTTTTGAGGCATGCAGTGTATCCTGGGAAAAGGCTTCTAGATGTTACTAACCTTTGTTGCTCTTTTTCATATGCATGTCCAGGTGATTAAAAGAAAATCTGGGAAATCTGGGGAAATCTCGGGATTGCAGAAGGAACACAGATTGCACATTTTGAAGTCACTTCTGCTCCTGTTTCCTCTGTGTGTTCTTTGGAACATAGGCACCTCTTACCTCTCCATTAACCACATACCTCAGCCTGGTTTCTGATGTGTATCATACTCTCCCTCCCTCAGTTTCCTTTCTATTCTGATCTTTCAGTTGTCTCCCCACCTTACTGGGAATTGACCTGTGCTAGGTCTTTCACTGAAGCTTCTGGTGCAATTTTCCATGAAAATCTTAGTATCTTCAATGTTTGGATGTGCTACTAAAACTAATCTTAAATCTCAGTTCTGTTGGCCAAGGGATAGAAAGGATATTCAGTGAAATATATTTGTGAAACAATGCATACTATGTTCCCCCCTCAGATATTTGTGCATCAGTAAAATACAAGCCCAGAGAAATCCTCAAATAATTTGCTTAATTTTGTTTAACATAGAGTTCCCTAACATCATTTGACCATGGAACATTTTGTGCAAAGAAGATTTACTAATCTGCTAAGGACACACTTTGGAAATCCTAGACCAATGTGCTCCCAAGATGCTAGATAATATGAATCTATTAAAAACAATATAAAATTCCATTTGCCATTTACTCATAAAGGTTTGAAAATTGTTGAGGAGAATCATGGAAATTTTCTAATTTTCCAGGACTCCAGGGAAAGCTACATTAAAACCTACTGGATAGATGATTTAAAATTTTGCTAAATGAAAGTTTTAAAAGATTAGACAGAGGACATTGGAAGGGCAGACAAAATGGGAGGTCAAAAGTGTCAATTAATGCTGCAATGAACACTGGTGTATATGTCTGTTTGCATAGCTGCTTTCACATCTCTTGGGTATACACTTAAAAGTGTAATTTCTAGGTCATATTGTAGTTCCATAATTAACTTTTTGAGGAATCACCAGACCATATTCAATAGGGGCTCTGCCATTTTGCATTTTTGCCAGTAACGGATGAGGGTTCTGCTTTACTCTCAATAGCCAAAAGGTAGAAACAAGTCTAATGTCTATCAAAAAATGAATGGATAAACAAAATATGGTACATACAATAGAACATTATTCTAAAAAGAATGAAGTCCTAATTCATGCCACAACATTGATGAATCCTGAAAACACTACACTGTGTGAAATAAGTCAATCATAAAAGGACAAATATTATTTGATTGCACTAACATGGTGTATCTAGAATAGGCAAATAGAGAGATTAGAGTTTAATAGTGGTTATCAGGGGCAGGAGGAATGGGGCAAGATGGGAATCATTGTTTCAGTAGCACTGAGTTTTTCTTTATTGGAATTGAAAATTTGGCAACACATATTGGTGATGATTGCACACTGTAACTGATAGATTTTTCTGATTTGTACACATGAAAAATATCAAATTAGCAAGTGTTGTATTCTCTCTCCATGTACATATATTTAATTTTTATTGTGATTAGAGTGAAAGTTTACAGAGCAAATTAATTTTCCATACAGCAGTTCATAACACATTTTGTTTCATGACTTTGACTGCAATTCTCCACAATGCAACAGCTCTCTTCCCACTTCCACCCAGTAGTTACCTCTTCCTTGTGTCATTCCCTCCCATGCACTCAAGCATATGTGCCTGTGCATACACAGCCCTTCTGTTCTCCCATGATTGATCTCCCTAAAGAGTATATCTACTTGAGGTAAATGTTCACACTATATACTGTCTATTGTTTGACTGGAAACCACAGGAGTGACTGACCTGAGATGTAACTAGGGGCCATAGTCTCAGGAGTCTCACCAGGTTTTATAGACCAGCAAACCTGGTCTTTATTTTTATGATTTTGAGTTTTGCTCCACATTGTTCTCCCACTCTATCCAGGATCTCCTGCACCGATCCACCTCCAAGTAGTTGACACCATCCAAGTAGCTGGGCACCATCTAATTCTTCTGGTCACATGGTCATATAGGCTGAGGGTCTCATGGTCCACTAGTCCCTTTGACTAATTGTTTCCATGTGTCATTGTTTTTTTTTTTTTTCATTTTTCTTTGCTCTGGGTGAGGAGAGACTCATTGTTGCATCTAGATGGCTGCTTGCAGGCTTTTAAGACCCCAGTCACTAATCACCAAAGTAGGATATAGAACAATGTGTTTGTGTGGTATGCTATGCCAATTGAGCATGATGTCCCCTGCAACCATGGTCCCAAAGCCACAGGTCAAATTCCTTGCTCCCTCAGAGTAGCTAGCTATGGCTAAGAAGTTACCATAACCTTGTCCCTTGTCAGCTGTACTATATACACAGACATTCTTACAACAAATACAAAAGTACACATGTATAAACATTTTCTGCTAACCCTATACATGGCCATGGGCACACTGCCCCCTGCCTAGACGTACCTGATAATTCAGCCTGTCCATCCATCTATCCACCCATAGATCAATGCTTGCCATCACTGACAGTGCAGTATTGTACATGCATATTTTTGTCTCTATGTCCTGTGTACCTCTCTGTATCTGCCTCTTCCTCAGTGCCACTGTGTTGATCACTCACTTTTGGCACATTGTCCTTCCCTTCATCCTTGTCTCTAACTATCTAACAGTGTTCACTCCTTTTCCCTCCCATCCCTGGTAACCAACAAAGAAACTTTCCTTCCATATATAAACTTTTCCTTGACTTTTTACAATAGTAAACTAATGCAATATTTGCCCTTCTGTGATTGACTAATTTCACTCAGCATAATGTCCTCCAAGTTCATCTATGTTATGTGGTGTTTCACAGATTCTACATCATCTTTTAGTGTTACATACTATTTCATTGTGTGTATTTACTGTAATTTGGTTATCCATTCTTCTGATGATGAGCACCCAGGTTGTTTCCATCTTTTTGCTATTGTAAATAGTGCAGCAATGAACATGAGCGTGCATATGTCTGTTCTTGTCCTGTTTCTCACTTCTTTAAGATACATACCTAGTACTGAGATTGCTGGATCAAATGGTATCTCTAATTCCAACTTTTTAAGGAATCGCCATACCAATTTCCACAGTGTTTGTATTAGCTTACAGTCCCATCAGTATTGTATGAGATTCACAATCTCTCCACATCCTCACCAGTATTTGTTATTTTCTGTCTTGATGAACTTTACTATTTTAGTGCAAGGGTAAGATGGTATCTCATGGCTGTTTTGATTTGCATCTCTCTAAGAAGCTGTGATGGTGTAGTGCCTAAGGCTTTTGACTGCTAACCACAAGACTGGCAATTCAAATCCCCCAGTCACTCCTCAGAAGGAAGATTGGGCAATCTGCTTCCTTAGAGATACTGCCTCAGAAACCCAAGGAGGGGTTGCTCTGAGTCAGAACCAACTTGATGGCAGTGAGTTTAGTTTGGTTTAATGGCTAATGATCATGAACATTTTGTCATGTGTTGGTTGGCTGCCTGAATATCTTCCTTGGTGAAGTGTCTATTCATGTCTTCTGCCCATTTTTTATTACATTGTTTGTTTTTATGTTGTTGAGGTGTTAGAGTTTTCTATAAATTTTAGAGATAAGTCTCTTGTCAGGTATGTCCTTGCTAAATATTTTTTCCCAATCAGTAGATTCTCTTTTTAATCCTTTGGAGAAGTTTTTTGAAGCACATATGAATTTAATTTTTAGAAGATCCAAATCATCTATTTCATCTTCTGCTTTTTGTGCATTTTGGGTTATGCTTGATAGTCTATTTATGTCATAAACTAAAACCCCTAAATTTGCCCCTATTTTTTTCCCTTGAAGAACTTTTTAGTTGTAGGTTTCACAATTAAGTCTTTGATCCATCTGGAGTTAGCTTTTTTGTATGGTGTGAGGTATGGATCTTCTTTCATTTTTCTGCAAATGAATATCCGTTTTTAACATCACCATTTGTAGAAGAGACTATCTCCCCCCTCCATTTAATGGATTTTGGCCCTTTGTCAAAGATCAGCTGACCATAGTTAGATGGATCTATTTCTTGTGGTATAGTGCCTAAGGCATTTGACTTCTAACCAGAAGACTCACAGTTCAAACCCACTAGCCATTCTTCAGAAGGAAGGTTGGGAAATCTACTTTCATAGTGATACTGCTTCAGAAACTCAAGGAAGGGTTGCTGTGAGTTAGATTCAACTTGGCTGCAGTGAGTTTGGTTTTGTTTTGGTAATTCTATTCCACTGGCCTGCGTGTCTGTCATTATTCCAATACCAGGCAGTTTTGACCAATGTGGCTGTATGGTAGGTTCTGAGATCTGGTGTGAGACTTTGTTCTGCTTCTTCAATGGTGCTTTCTTTATCCAAGGTCTCTTTCCTTTCCATATGAAGTTAATGATTGTTTTTTCCTTATCCTTAAAGGATGTTGATGGGATCTGGATTGGGATTGCATTGAATGTATAGATTTCAGTAGTAGTGACATTTTTACAATGTTCAATCTTCCTGTCCACAAGTATTGCATGTTCTTCCATTTATGTAGATCTCTTATAGTTTATTGAAGTAGTGTTTTGTAGGTTTTTTGTACCAGTTTTTTGTGTCCCTGGTAAGATATATTCCCAAGTATTTTATTTATATTGGGCACATACTCCATTATTTAGATAAAATATTCAGTTCTTTAGATTTTTCTCTCCTTTTCTCCTTTCTATTACTCACTCGAAGTTATGTTGCGGAATCCTGGCTTATATGACTCTTAGTGGCAGAGAGCAAGACAAGGCAAGAGTCAGGGTAAGCCTTGTGGATATTCACTGGTCAGCTGAGTAGCTGGTCTGGCTCAGTCCATCTCTCCAGCCTAGAATGCCTTTCTTTCCTCATGTCCCCTTGGTATTTCTTCTAAGAGTTATTTTCAAGATTGTGCTAAGGTCTCTGAGTGATGCAAATGATTTGCACTTTACCACTAACTTGAGAGGTAGTCATTGGAACCGACACAGTAGAACTGATGAAGAAAGGCCTGGCAGTCTTCTTTCATAATGTTTACTGTCAAGAGAACCCTATGGAGTACAGTTCTACTGTATAACACAAGGGGTTGCCATGAGTCAGAACTGATTTGATTTCAGCAAATTTTCATTGATTTGGTTGATCACGTTAGCTATTTATTGTATTTTTTAGCTATATTAGCACTCCTCAGAAGGAAGATAGGGCAATCTACTTCTGTAGTGATACTGCCTCGGAAACCCAAGAAGGGGTCGCTGAGAGTCAGGTCTGACTAGATGGCACATAACAACAACAATTAATACTATGATGTAATGCTTAATTGCTTTTTATTTTTTATGAGTTTTCCTCCCCTAAATAACAACAACAAAAAAAAAAAACAAAAAACAGTTGCTGTCAAGTCAACCCTGACTCATGATGAACCCAGAGCAGAACTATGTGCCATAGAGTTTTCAATAGCTGTGACCTTTCAGAAGCAGATTGCCAGGTCTTTCTTTTGAGGTACCTTGGGTGAATTTGAAATGCTAATCTTTCATGCTTAACCATTTGTATTGCCTAGAGACTCTATTTCTCCATAGACCCTAAACCTGTGGAAGTCAGGAACCATCTCTTGTTAATTTGTGTATCTCCAGTGCCACAGGACCAACACTTAATATGTGCTCACTAAATACTTGTTTAATGAACAAATAAAATAAGTACAGATTGTAGTGGAAGAGGAATACTAAAAGGTAACATCTTGTGTTCTGACATTTTGAACTTGTGTTTTGAGCAGTCCACAAATGCTACCAATGAGAAAAAAAAAAAAAAAGCAACAAAGTGTGCAAGAGCTGCCAAATACCCACATGCAAACAATCCCCCAGGCTGACTATGCTCAGGGCTGGAGTGCATGAACTTGCCTGAACCATTTCAGTCCATCTGTAATGGAAATCTAATGGAAATCATAAATTACTGAAACAGGTCCACAGGTGCTGAAATTTACTACTGTGTTGACTGCTGGCAAGGGCTGAAACTGAAGAACAATGCACGATGTGCTACAAAAATGAAATATTTATTACATTCATATTCTCCCTCCAGCCTTTTCTAAGTCCTTTTCTTCGTGGCAAAATAACAAAGCATTGGAATTTCAAGACAGACCAATTTGCACTGGCATTTTTAGAAATTTTGCTAAATAATTCTTTTTAATGGTTCAAAGATTTTTAGTACAGAAACAACTTCATGAATTCTAAATAAACCTTAAAGCAAGAGGGAAATAGGTGGAAATCTAACAAAAAAATTAGTCTGCACTTTACTCATCACCAGATATGGAACACAATTGCTTCAGCTTCACCACTTTCTAACCTCTCAGAGCCAAATTAGTCACCATGGAATTGAATGTACTTGGTTGTAGGCTCATCTTAAAGAATATATGAAGAACCAATGTTCTGACCTAGAGCATAAAGAAAGGAATATCATTTGGCTTGAATAAGGTGATGGAAGGGCCCTAATCAAAAGCAGAAGAAAAAAATAGATGTGGCAATCCATGATTTGGGAGCATAGGTTAGGGAAGGAGTTCAAGGAGGCATGCGGGCTTCATTTCATTATACCTTACTTTAGTGCAGGAGTTGAGGGATCATTACATCCCATACACAACACAGCTGAAGTCAGTGTTGCCATGTTGGGTTGAAACTGTGTTAACACAGTGTTTCCAAAAATGTGGGATGTGAATACTGTAGCTATAGAAAATGATTAGAAATAGTCCCCATATAAGACATTAAATCAGTGATAAATCATGAAGTAAAAAGTAGTTCACTATTCAGAGGCATTTGCATCTTTCTGATTATCTCATGATGAAGTTTCAAGTTGGTGCTAGGCTTTTAATAGTATTTAAATTTTGCATTTTTATTTTGTAAGTAAAAGAGAACTCTGACTCAGAGTCTTGGCCTGCTAATTTACATAGCTCAAATTTGGAAATGTTTGTTTTTATTTCACTGTGATTTTTTTTTTTTTTTTTTTTTTTTATGGCTATCTACTTTCCAGTTAAGGAGTCACTGAGGTAGAGTAGTTAAGCATTCAGTTGCTAAAATAAAGGTTGGCAGTTAGAACCTACCAGCCACTCCATGGGAGAAAGATGTGACAGTGTGCTTCTGTAAAGATTCCCAATCAAAAAACAAACCATTCCATTTAATTCTGACTCATAGCAAACCTATAGGCCAGAATAGAACTGTCCCATACAATTTCCAAGGCTGTAAATCTTTATGGAAGCAAACATCTTTTCCCACATCTTTCTCCCACAGAGCATTTGGTGAACTAAAACCACCAACCTTTCATTAAGAAGAGAGTGCTTTAACAACTGCACCACCAGGGCTCCATTCCATTTACATTGGTCACACAAAAATATTTTTAGATACTTCCAAACATGATCACATATCCACAAATCGTTAAATAAATAAGGATATGAGTGGTATTAGATACTGCAAAATGATGATTGAACTTTGGGACAAAACTGGCTTAGCTGATACATCTGTGTCTACTTGCAAGTAAAGGGCAGCAGACTAGCCTGAGAAAAAGCCAGGTAACAGCCTCCAACCTGCAAACTGGGAAATACAGCTGGGCAACTTCCAATTTCCTGAATTGGGCCAGGATTGGAGACATAATCAGAGCCAAGACTTACACCTTAGACCCAAATGCGCAGTTGAGGGTCAGGCTCTTCTGAAGGGCTTGGTTAGCCCTACTGTGAACTGAACCCTAGTGGAATTACTCACAAGCAACAGATGGAAACCACATGGGAAGAGAAAAAATAATAAAATTGAGTGTTGGGATGTGGATGGCCCTTTTTACCCCATTAGTTCATATGAATACCTTTGTTAGGATTTTTGTAAGTATTCTTGATTTAATACCATTAGTACAATTTTTCCTACTACAACTAGTACTATTGTGATTCCTACTATTATTTATTTCATTTACTTGGTATTCAGTACTGGTAAATACATACTGGTGTGACAAGGTAATAAAAATAAATAAAAATGACTATGTGACAAAGTTATTTTCTGGTAGAAGATAAAAGGGTAGCTAAAAATGACTGATCAAGGAACATTGGTGACTTCTTTACAAAAAAAAGAAGACATTCTGAAAGTATTTACATTTAAATATGCTGTTAACACTTTAACAGAGAAGGAGTAGGGGGGAAAAAAGAAAGCATTACCCATCTCTGAAAGCATTTCTAAACTTAGAATATCAATGTGGCTCCAATACTTTGATGGGGTAGTACATTTTGAAGGAGGAAACCCGGGGGACAAGTGGGTATATGTATATGTCAATTTGAAACTAATACCTGAGTGAAAAATGAAAAATACAGAATGTATTTTTGTTTTTTAACACCCAGTGTAACACAAATGAATGTCATTTTTGAGGCAATAGTCAGTGTTAAAATCACATTAAGCTTTGAAATAATTCAAAATGAAAATGAGGATAATAACAACAGTTTTAAAATACTATATTGTCTGCACATTAGCCAATTAATGTTAGAAGAAGAAAGATCTCTAGAATGAAAAATAGTCTGACTATTCAAACAAATAAAATAAATCTTAAACACATATAATCAACTCTTAATAAAGATCATCTTTAATGGTAACACATACTCTCCTTTGCACAGAAAACCACTTAGATAACTTGGTACAAAAATGAGTTGAGAAATCTTCCTGTAATTGTTTCACATTATCTGTTTAAGTTTGACTCAGGGATTAACTTGTGGGTACCAGGGAAAGAAGCTCAAAAAGACTAGGGCAATTTTCCAAATCTCAAAATGAGTCTCATTATAGAGCAGAGGAGTCAGTGATAAGACTCCAGAGCCCTTTCCTTTGATAAAGACAGCTGTCAGATGCCCCATATTCTTTAGAAACACCATTGATGGGTTTCTGAAAGCCTTTATATTAACTGCCTTTTCAACAATACATCCTTACATCCATATTAATTTGTAAGGCCCTCCCACACTGACTCTGGGTATGCCTACGTGTCGTGTCTTATTTCTTCTAATAGGACAGTAGCAAACTTCATGTAAACAGAGGTTTGAAAAGCACTTCTGCATGTCTACTCTCTCTCTTGATCTTCTGTGGCTACCACAAGGACCTGCCCAGGCTGTTCTGATAAAAGACTGTGAGAAGACAGGGGAGAGCTAAGTCATAACAGTTGAAGCCAATGTTCACTAACCAGCCCCCAGTTGACCTGCCAATTGGATGCTAGCCAAGAGGTTATACAAAGAACTCAATCCACATGAAAAAAACTACCCAGATAACCTGTAGACTCATGAGGAATAATACATGTTTGATGATTTAAGTTGATAAATTTGAGGGTTGTTTGTTACATAAAATAATTGTGGCAATAGTTAACAAATATAAATACATGCAATGTTATTTAGCTCGTGATGATTTTGAATATACCTTGTTGTTGTTGTTGTTAAGTGCTGTCGAGTCGGACCCAACTCATAGCGACCCCTCCTTTGGTTTCCGAGGCAGTATCACTATGGAAGTAGATTGCCCAGTCTTCCTTCCGTGGAGTGGCTGGTGAGTTTGAACCGCCAGCCTTCTGGTTAGCAGTCAAATGCCTTAGGCACTATGCTACCAGAGCTCCTTATAAACTATAAAACTAGCTGCAACAATGGAATCAAATGTACCAATGATCATGAACATGGCAAGGACCAGGCAATATTTTGTTCTGTCATATATAAGGTTGCCATAAGTTGGAGTCAACTTGACAGCAACTAACAACTACAACAACAACAAATAAAAATTTGCAATGAGGAACTGTTTATAAAAATTAGTATCATTAAAAACATTAAGTAATTCAATAATCTCATAAAAACATTGAAAAGATTCCTTTACAATGCCCAGCTTTGCAAACTGTGACTTCCATTTCTATGTATATCATTGTCTCTCATTCTAATTATCCATGTTTGAAAAGAGGTGGTCCTTAAGAACTTCAAAATCATCAAGTCCTACTGAGTTTCATTTCAGTGGTTTTGCCTATTCAATTCTTTTTCTTTTTACTAACTGCTTTCAGATCCTAAAAGCCTAATTTCTAGATTTTGTAAATAACCCCAAATCTGTGATCCAGTTTTGCTCCACTGAAATCCATCCCATATTTATAGAATAAGTTTTTTTTTTCTAAAAATAGCAATGTGATCATAGCAGTTCTCTGGCTCCATATAATTAATGAATTCCCCTTTTCTATAGTACAAAGAAAATCAAATCACTTATTTTGTAACCACCTGAATTTCCAGAATTGTCTACTCAAGAATCCAGAGTTGTTATATTATCAAAGTCCCAGCAAATAAACCAAAGTTATATTAGAGCCCAACATTCCTTAGTTTCTGTTTCTCTACTCCTTATCCAAATTATCTTTGACCAAGCTACTATACCACCACTGTGTTCACATTACTATTGATCTCAGCTTCTCAGGACACTTAGTTGATTCTCCAATTTATAATTTCCCTCCAAATTCCATCGAATCTGCTTAGTGAACTCATTGAGGGCCAACACAAATGCAGAAAGTACCATTCACATTATATTCTATGTAAATAGTATTCTCTGAATTTGTGAAATGATGGAATTTCTGAGATTTCCATCCCATCATAAAGAAGTTTGTTTACATTTTTAACATCTTTACTGAAAATTATCTCATCTACACATTGTAATATATATTTGGCTTCATGTTGAAGACATCTCTATCACAAATACCATATTTAATAGCACTTTTTCTTAGCATTCCCTTGCTCCTCACTGTTTTTTTTTTTTTTTTTCAGTCCACTATTCTTCTATCTCCCTTGCCCAAAGTGCTTTCAAATATACTTGCAATGCTTGAATTCCACCACTTCTCTGTCATTTTGTTGTACTGTGGGAGGTTGTATGTTGCTAAGATGCTGGAAGCTTTGCCATCAGTATCTCAAATACCAGTTAGGTCACCTATGGAGGAAAAGTCTCAGAGGAGCTTCCAGACAAAGACTGAATGGGAAGAAGGACTTGGACATCTACTTCTGAAAAAAATTAGCCAGTGAAATCATCATGGATAACAATAGAACATTGTCTGTTAAAGGATGAAAGATGAGCCTCTAAGGTTGAAAGGCATTCAAAATACAACAGGAGTGACCAATCCCTTGAGAAGGACATCGTGCTTGATAAAGTAGGTCAGTGAAAAAGAGGAAAGGCCTCAATAAGATGGATAGACATAGTGAGTGCAAGAATGGGCTCAACTACACCTACTATTGTGAGGAGAGGATAGTGCAGGACTAGGAAAATTTTTCTTCTCTTAAACAAAGAGTCACTATGAATTGGAGCCACCTTAATGGCACTTAACAACAACAATGCTTGAATTTGGTATTGAAAATGCAATCCTTTGTTACATTATGACTATTTTACAGGAAACAAAATTGAGACAGCTATTGTTGAATGCTTCCTACTTTTCCACTGCTCTGGTGGCATAGTGAGTAAGGCATTTGGCTGCTAACCAGAAGGTCAGCAGTTCAAACCCACCAGCCTCTCCGTGGAAAGATGATGGGACTATCTACTTCCATAAAATAAAGATTTATAGCCTCGGAAACCCAGTTGGAGTCGGAGTTACTCGATGTCAATGAGGAGGTTTTTTTTTTTTTTTTTCTTTACTTTTACATTTGCTTAATGTGTTTAATTATTCAGACATCAATAATTAAAACGTTTTTTATAACTATGATATTATTACATTAGATTGGTCCTCAGACAAGATTTAATGTGAGCTTAAGTGCTGCTCCTCAAGTGGGAGGATTCTGGTTGCCTTCACTAGATTTGATACACTAAAATGAGCACACTCTTCATATTTATAAGGCTAATGTGGTTTATACTCTAAGTCCATTCCTCAAATCAGAATATAAAAATAATATCTCTAAAAAAGTGGCTGGTGGGTTTGAACCACTAACCTTCTGGTTAGCAGTCAAGTGCCTTAAGCACTATGCCACCAGAGCTCCTATATATATATTATATATATTATATATATATATAATGGGCCACTCCTCAGAAGGAAGATGGGGCAATCTACTTCCATAGTGATACTGCCTCAGAAAGCCAAAGAGGGGTCACTATGAGCCAGGTCCAGGTCCGACTCGACGGTACATAACAACAACAACGTAGATATTATGTATGTGTGTGTGTGTGTGTATATATATATATATATATATATATATATACACAGTAATGTAAAATGAACCCCTCAATCTTTCAAGTTGGAAGGCATATGTTTATATGCATGTGCCTAGAAAGAGAGAGAAAGTTTAAATAAAGTAAACTTCATATCTGGCTTGATGTCAGAAAGATGGGCAAAGGAAAAAAAAGAGCAAGATTGAAAGACAAAATGAAGGTCACATATGTCAATGTTGGGTGCCTAATACTCTTTGGCCATTACTCCTGTAGAATATCAAAAGAATTCTCATATCTCAAGAAGAAATCATTATTGGATTTCTTTGCATAGGTATGAGTATAATGAAACAGTTTTCTATGAAAATATATTTAATGCTTTGGAAAGAGAATGGAAATTAGCTTAAATATGTTGAATTAAATGTGAGTGATATAACTGAAAATGTTTCTTTTTTTGAGAAAAGGAAAATATAAAAATCTAAAAAAAAGCACTGCTGTGCTTTCTTTGCAAATGTCTAAGATTTTCTTCCATTTTAAAGACAAAAACTGGGAATTATAGACAAAGTAATACAGATGTATTTTATGCAAGAAATATAATGCAGACTTAAATAAAATCTTTAATAAATACTCATTGATCATTAGTTACTACGTTTTACAATGGGAATAGAGAGTGTTATTAAACCAGTTCATTAGAAACTGGTAAATACAACTGATACAAGAATTCAGTAGCAGAATTGAAATTAGATAATACAACTTTTGTTGTTGTTGTTGTTTTAAAAGGCTATACATTAAAAGATGACTGAGAAAAACAGTAATGTGCTTTAAACCAAATTAAAAATTTTATGGTACATATGTAAATATGTGTGCTTCCCACATTATCCAGTCATCTATTAATCCTCATAGAGCTTCTGCACTATCATCTTAAACTAGCACCACTGCTATCAAGAAAGTTTCAAATATTTTCTGTCAAAGAAGTATTATTCCTTTTAAATATTATCTTCACATCACATATTTCATTCTCAGTGCTTTTTTTTTTTTTTTTTTAACTTACTGACATGATTTCATAGATTTTGGGACAGCAACATAGAATTTTTAAGATATCATTATATCTGTACTCCAATGACGTAGAATTCACCTCCTAGGACAAGAAAAGTCATTGTCCCATTGTCCTATTACTACTCTAACATCCTTTTCTATCACAAATGTATTTACTTCTTTCTTCTCTATTTAAACACTAAGCTAAGGGTTCCTTTTCCACTACAGGGAGCAGTGTCTATGGACTAATCAGCTCTACAGTTGGTAAGGAGCTCTGGTGGTGTAATGACTGCTGACCAGAAGGCTGGGAGTACAAACCCACTAGCCACTCCTTGAAAGGAAGACTGGGTGATCTACTTCTATATAGATACTGCCTTGGAAACCCAAGGATGGGTTGTTATGAGTCAGAACCAACTTGAAGGCAGCGAGGATTTTTTTTTCTTTTTTAGAGTTGATAAGTACTGTCTATCCTTCTATGTACCATGCATTCTTTCAAAGTGTGATAGATACAGTAATTGGCCCTTGTTATTCATTTTCAGCTTCTTCCTGAGCTACAGAGTATGAAAAACTACATTTCTTACCATTCTTGATACATATTAACCAACAAGTGTCATCAAATAGATTCCAAGTGGAATACACATTGTCAACCTATGTGTATGAATAGAACTGTGCTCTATAGGATGTTGTATGGTTGAATTTTTAGAAGTAAATCTCCAGAACTTTTCTCCCAAGGTGGCTTTGTGTGTAATGGAAATTGTAACCTTTCAGTTAGTAGCTGAACATATTAACCATTTGTACCACAGTGGTTAAGTGCTTGGCAGCCAAAATATCTGCCATTGGATCCTACAAGCTGCTTTGCAGGAGAAAGATGTGTCAGTCACCTTCTCTAAAGTTAAAAAAAAAAAAAAAAAAAAACTCACTGCTGTAGAGTCAGATCCAACTCATAGTGACCCCTCCTTGGGTTTCTGAGGTGGTATCACTGCGGAAGTAGATTGCCCCACCTTCCTTCCGAGGAGTGGCTGGTGGATTTGAACTGCCAGACTTCTGATTAACAGTCAAATGTCTTAGGCGCTACACCGCCAGAGCTCCTTTTGTAAAGATTACAGTCTTGGAAATTCTATGGTGCAGTTCTACTCTGTCCTATATGGTTCTTATGAGTTAGAATCAGCTCTATGGCAATGTTTTTATTTGTTTGTTTGCTTTTTTAAGGATTCCAGATACACATTACATCCCTCCAATTAAATGCATTTTTTCAAAATTCTGAAGAAGCTTATCATGTAAAGGCCAAATGTTGATGCTCTTAACTCTTTCTTCCAAAGCAATATTGTAAGAGTTTGTTTATTTGTTTTTCCTGTTATGATATTCCAGCTATCAATGTCCACCTTCCAAGGTGTCAAGTGACAGCTGCAGCACTGGTGGCGCTAGTTGCAGCAGTAGTAACTTCTTCATTCCTGGATCATGGTATAGTGGTACGGATTGGCCACCAGTTCTAATGGTAACCTCCAGAATTTCCACCTTGCTGATTCCTTCCAAAATTTGTAGCTGCTCTGTCATCTGAAATTTCACAGTGTACTTGGAATCGTTCCTGAAGGTCCAGCTGAGAACTTATTCTTCCAGCCTTTTCAACATTTTTAAAAGAACCTAATCCTTTATCCTAAATCCCTCTCTGTTTAAAATACTCAGAGTGTCTATTTCTTGCATGGTGATCTCATACATCAATATTCTTTTTATGACCAAGTGAACACTATCATTTTAAAGTTAGGACAATGCACATTCCCACTGAGTGAATATGCAAACATTTTGCAGATAAAACAATTAGTTTTTAATTGTATATATTTAACGTATTTTATTTTCTGAGATAACTTCCTTTATAGTACTGTTGTTGTTGTTGTTGTTATTTGCCATCGAGTCAGCCCCGACTCATAGCGACCCCTCCTTGGGTTTCCGAGGCGGTATCACTACGGAAGTAGGAATGCCTAACCTTCCTTCCAAGGAGTGGCTGGTGGCTTTGAACGCCAGCCTTCTGGTTAGCAGTCAAGTGCCTTAGGCACTATGCTACCAGAGCTCCACTTATACTTTATAGAACTAGTGGAAGCTTAATATTCATTATATTTCCCTCCATTACTCTAAAAAAATTCACAATTAATTATACTTTAATGCTGCAGTTGAATAGATGCTTCCAAATACTGCTCTAAAGCACAAATATTTTATAAAATGTAAATATATATTTCATTTTAACAATGTTCCAGAGGCAAGTTTCAAACTGCAGCAACAATAGCCTTTCTTTATTGAATTACAAGGCTTACTAACAAAGGACTCTGAGAAGTCCAAAGGACTTCTCAGAAAATTCTTTATAGTTATTCAACAGCTTTACAAGTATATTTATAAATAAAAAGTTTGTGTAGGAGAAAAACTGTTAATGCTTCACTTAATGGTAGTGTTTTATTGGGAAATATTGACATATTTTCAATGACTTGAAGAAAATGTCCTCAAGAACCTGAAGGACATTAGAGAATTCATTACAGATTTTTTAAATTTTTAATTCAAGAAAGAAATTGCATATAGTATTTATCTGTATTTCCTTTTTGTAGCAAGAGTATATAAAAGAAATTCTCAATTGATTTCTTCAAGGAAAGATGACAACACAAGGAATCATTTGGGTATAAGTTTCTTGCATTTTGTTTATGGTGTTTCCAACTCTCAATTTTAAAAAAGTCAAGTAATATAGTGTTATATATAACCTGCCAGTCTTGTACATCCATTTTCTTCCAATTGTCTTGATCAATACAGGAAAAAATGTAATAAACAGGCAGTTGAGCCTCATTAGTATTTAACTTCCAGGAAAAAACACCTATGTATGATTGCATTACAGATACACACCAGCCTGTGTAAGGTAAATACAGGTCACCAATGCATTGGAACACTGGAAGCATATTTTTCCACATTTCTTTTTTTTAATAGAGAAAGACATAAAAAGAGAACAAAATACAAAAATACAAGGTCCAACCTATGATTTTTTTTTTTTTTTTGTAACTAACATAGTAAACTTACAGAGGATATAACTGAAGAAAACACATGCCTGTGCAGTAGTCTCTGTCATCAGATCTGGGTTCATGCTCAAAAATACCCTCTCACTAGATGTGTGAGCTTGAACATGGGACTCAATCTTCTGTGTCTCAATTTTCTCATCTCTATAATGGAGATTATAAGTTTGTCTGTCTTAAAGAATGGTTATGAGAATTACACGAGATCAACAACGTAAGTGGTTTAATATAATGCCTGGTGCAGAGCTCAAACTCTTACTATAATCAATGCTATATTACTGAACCAGAAGGGACAGGGAGGTCTTTGTAAATCATGCTCTTAAACAAAGGTGTGGTTGGACAACATAGTAGTTAAGAGTATGAGATCTGGGTCAGAGTGTCTAAGTTCAACAATAACTAACTTAGCCCAACTCACCCTAACACCAACTCCAACAAATTCTAAACTGGTTGTAAGACATTAGCAAGCTACATAAGTTCTCTGTGACTTAGTTTCTTAATAAGTAAATCAAAGGTAATACTAACATTTCTCCTTAGCTTGTTGTGAGAATTAAATGTATAAATACATTTACCATGCTTAGGAAAGTGTCTGGCACATTCACATACTCTTCAAGTATTAGCTTTTATTATTCACTGAACATGAAGAGGTTTCACTATGGGTCAATACCTGATATTATCATGAGGATAACTGGTGCTGTACTTCTATACTCTTGAAAGTTCTCAGAAATCTACAAGAGAAAGAGTGATGTTTAGAAAATTACACTCTGGAGAAAAGTCTGGAACCTTCAGAATGCAGAACGGTAAGTATTAATTAAGGGCAACAAATGTCTGAGCATTCCTCAAGGCAGCCCTAGTTTCCATTCGAGCTCACATTTCCTGCTTTCTTTTTCTTGTGAGATGCCATATGTGCTCAAAAACCTTTCAGAGGCTTTGCTTTGTGATCTACACCAGTTTCTTTTCTTTGTTATCCTTAATACTCAGCAAGATTAAAATATCAACCCTGCACTCCATAAAACCTGTAAAGCATGGGTTATTTCCAACCGCAGAGCTTGGACTAATTCCAGTGAATCAGCACAGCAAAGCACATGCTTGCTACGATGTAAACCAAGAAGGAAGCGTGTAGTATTTGTTTTGACAAGTTTGGCCCCACAGTGTTTGAGAATATGCTACTCTTGCTGTCTCAACCTTGGAGATTGGAACTATCATTAATGTAATAGGAAAAATCATCTTCACTTGCAAAGAGCTTTGGTGGCTTTTCATTGCTGACAGGGTAAAATCTGTCTTAATCTAGTATTCAAAGATTCCTGTTCATTAGCTATAATTTGCCCTTTCACCCCTGCAGTGGCATTTTCTATAATGCGTTTACTATGACTCTTTTCTTGACATAGGATCTGAAATAAAAGTTAAAATTCCAAGGTCAAATTAGTTTGGGAAATAATTATTCTAAGTTTCTCTAAATTAATTATATTGTAATTTTACATATTAAAGTCTCTGAGAAGTCCTGCGTTGAAGAATTCTGTCTAATTTTATTTTACTAGAATGTATCCAATAAAAAAAGAAAGAAAAGAGGAAAGAAGGAAGGGATTAAGAATGAAGGAAGGAAGGAGAGAACAGGCAAAAAAAAACTTTTGAAGGGAAAATAAAGCAAAATTAATTAGAGAGATATTTTCATAGAAGAAAACATATTCAAGGAAATTGATTTCTTTACTGTCCTTCAAAATGACTTCTTGCAGTCCCCACCATTTGGTATGCATTTGTGTGTTTTTTCAAGTTGACCCCCACACACACCCAGGAATGCTCTTCTCGCACAACTTGACACAGCAAAATTGTGTCCATTTCATCTTCTTTTGTGGCATCCTTGTCATGTCTAACCTCTCTGATCAAGGTTGTCTCAGCCTTTACTTATATGTATTACCTACCATTTTCATCTTGTATCTCATTCTTTATTATCTTTTACATGTGTGAGCTGAGAGTCTTAAGTTTCTTGATATCAGCAATCACTTTAAAAAAAAAAGTACAAAGTTCATGGTCAAGCAGAAGTGATGAGTTCTCACAGTCCAATTCTGATCTTATTGGTGGCCTAACTTTGGACAAGCTCTCCTCTTCAGAGCCTCAGTATCCTTATCTTCATATTCCTAATGAGTACAGTCTTAGTATAAAGTAAGTGCCCTAATAGCATAAAGTAAGGACACTCAAAAAAAAAAAAAAAGTACTATTAATATTGTTGTTGACTTGCTCCCATCATGCCTGCCATTGGATGTTTTATTGTCATTGAACAATTTTAGTCACTGGTTTAATTAATGGAATGATACTCTTTGCTCTCTGAAAATCCTTTCAGCTTCTGTTATCCCATCTGTATTGTACCAAGCAATAGGCATAGGCAACGAATATGCAAAGCAGGTTGTAGAGGAATGAAGGGACTAGGGTACCAGGTCAGGGACTGCTGGTGGGCAGAGTGCGCCTAGAGGGGTGGGGGTTGGTCTACTAAAGGCTTTGAGCAGCAAGAAATGCTTTGAGTCCTCTATAGGACTCTGAGCTGTTTCTCTGCCCAAGAGTCCTGAGAAGTCAGATACAAATGCGTTCTTGTCTTGCAGCGTTTCTCCTTCTTGGCCTTAAATGTCTGAATTACGTACAAATTTAATACTATACCTGTCAGGCAAAGGGAATTATGATCACCCCTAAAAGAAATAGCATGTCTTGTAATTTTAATGGCTCAAATACCTCGTCTTTCTCCCAATGCCGAATCTTTGTGAGAAAATCGTGGCCCTCATTAAAGCTTTCCTTACAGACATCTCATTGTTTTTACTTGCTCTATTTTTTGCAGTTGTATATAGAAGCAATAAATTTCCAGGGAAATGAAACTCACTTATCAGATTTCCCAGCATCAAGTTTCATATTAGGAAAGAAAAAAATCGGTCTTACTGGACTCAATATAGCTGTAAACCAATATATGTAAGCCGTCTCAGAGATTAAGCCTTCTTCGTTCCGTTGGTAAGCCTCCCATTTCACTCTGCAAGGAATAAAAATTTGCCTAGCTCTTATTTAATGATGCAAATATTAGTTAAAATAATAAACCAAATCAATTCAGGCTACATTTCAAAAGATCAATTATTGTTCTCTTTGAAAGAAAAGCATGAAATCAAATGAGAACATTTCCCCTCAAAAAATATGTGCTCATTTCCTAGGTCGTAAAGACTGTATATATATATATATATATATATATTTCTTTTAGTGATGCTATCAAAAGTACTAAAAAATAGTTAGCAATGTAAAATTTCTTATTCAGCAAAAAGTTCTTACTCCATTATATTTTTTTGTTTTGTTTTTAAATATAATATCAATTTCTAACCAATATACTTCTCTTTCAGTTACTTAAACTTACTTTTTATTACTTCCACTTTTTCAACAAAATACTCATATAATTTCAAATTAATTTTTAAAATGTGAAAAGGAGTTATTAAAAGAAGCATAAATAACAAGAAATGAGTTTATGCTAACGTGGCTGTGCTGGTTTGGGGAGTGAGGAATCACTCAGATATGCTGTAATTATCAGTATGTATTTTATGCTTAAGCAACCCTGGTTTTGATTTATTTTATGCTTAAGTTTTTATAAACATGCACATATAAGCACAAACGCTCACAATAAATGTATGTACAAATGATTGTATATACTATGTATGCTTAAAATTCTAATTAAAGCAGTTAGCTCTGACTCTCATTTAGCAGCATGTAAAATGAGTAATTATGCTTGTTAAAAGAAGCTAAGAAACATAGCATTAACAGCAGTGGATGAATCCATGAACTTCAAACCAAAGAGAAGTTTGTAGGGAGAAAAATCAGAAAGTAAAAACCAAATCTGATTCCTTACCAGTGTTCCCTCTCCAAGAGCGCCGTGATGTATTGTTTATAAGTTATGTTTTTAATCTATAGTGCAAGAGGTCCAACGTCCTTCCTGTGAAATGCACATGCCTTATTTTTACCAAAATTTTCCGAAATACAAGATGTGATGGCCATTATATGGACATCTTCAATGCAAAGCATCTGTACAGTGTCTAACTTTAACATTTGGACAAACAACTGCAATTTTAAACTTGTATTTAAGGAAGAGCTTTGTTTAAAATGCTTGAGTTCTACCTAATTGCACAGAAAGATAACGGTTTACACACACTTATTCAATTCTCACTTAGAAGAATGTTTTTAATTTATATAAGAATAGAGTTGGAAAAAGGAAATGGAAAATGGAAGGAAGGAAGAAGGAAGGAAGGAAGGACAGAAAGAAGGGAAGGAAAGAGGGAGATAGTGAGGGAGGGGAAGGGAAGGAAGGAAGGAGGAAGGGAGCCCCGATTGTGTCATAAGAGAAAATAGTGTGCTGAGCAAGCAAGAGTTGAAATTCTAATTCATTAGAGACTTGGATCTCACCTTTGTTGAAAAATTTGCCTCAATAACATTGGTCAGTTATATGGTCAGCTACATTTTATGTGGCAAGTCTGCGGTTTCTCAGCCACAATTTCAGTCAGGTAAGTCTTAAATACTTCTTGAATTATCGTTACATTTCATTGAAAAGACACTTTTCTAATCATAAAAGTTCCTTAACCTCTATTCCCTTTTTTGTTCTTTTTTTCTTCTTCTTCTTTGAAAATAGTCAATGCTGTCCTCAGACCTGCCTAGACGTCCAAATTAACGTGAAAAGTGGATAGTCTACAATTCTAATTACAGCTCCTTCTGATCTCTGCCACTAGGAGGCACTGCAGCCTGCTTTATGAGGGGGAATGAAATCTGGGGACGTGAATATTCCACACGACCAACGCTCCAGTGTCATTCCCTATTTAATGGCTGTCAGTGAGGGGGAAAGACAACGTGGCGGGTAATTAAAACCAAATTGCAGGCAGGAGATGACTGCACAAGAATGATATTGTCATTAATACTGATTTAACATGCACCTGGGTAAGGTGAGGGAGCGCAGCAAGGGAATTCACACAGACGCCAGGGTTGCCTAATTTAAAGAGGTAGTGCTTCCAGCTGAAGCATGTTTAAAAACTGAATAAAACCATCATATTATGACAGAGAAATAAAATGGAAACAAATGTTTTACATATGTCTGTAAAAAAAAAAAAAAAGAAAAGAAAAACCTTTTACACTTCTTTGGACTAAGCATGTGTCTCGTTCTCTGAAGTTCAAAAGTATTTTTGCAGAAGACTTCTTTTCCTCTACTCAGTTGGCTTCTCTTGTATAGACTTGTAATGTGTTGGTGTATTTTTCTCCTTTTCCAACTCTGGGGAGTTGGGCATTTGATTGAAACAAACACCACTGATTTACAAAACCATGTGCCATGGGAGAAAGATTTCAATCCCAGAAACATTTTAAGGGGAGATATTGACACCACAGATTGAGAGATTTTCCATTCATGACAAATACCTTGCTAAAACAATTGAAATCTCAGAGAGCAATCTGAAAGATGTGCTTAGTAGGACTATAGTTTGAGACATTTGGTTTTCTACTCCCAAGATGAAAAACACCCTCATTTCCATGTTCCTAAAATTACTGGCTTTTTTCCTTCTTTTTTTTTTTTTTTTTTTTTTTTAACAATAAGCAGGAAACCCTAAAAAAACAATACCTAATAAGAGTCCAAATTAAGCAGTTCATTTTAATCTGGTTGCTATTTCAATATTAACTAAATATTTCCACAGCATGACTAAGGTTAGAATTGCATCTATTCCTTCATGGAAGAAAAGTACAGTGGTTTAAACTGTACAAATTAAAAACAACCTCTTATTTAAAGGCTTGAGGGGCACTTAAAATAGAAAATAGACCAAAGTTAAATGCATTTAGGGGGAGGAAGAAATGAGTATAATGGCAGGGTTCAACATATTCCTGAAAACTCTGTGATTAATAAATCTCCCTCCAGTTCCACCTTAAATGAAATGTGTGCACTATAGATGCCCAGCACCAAAAGAGATGAATCATTAGGGATGTCATGAAGATTTATAATCACTCCAGAAAGAAAGTAAATTCAAAGAGCATTCCTTGGGCAATAAAGAACATATTATACAGAAAGAGCTCACTAAACAAGGTCAGGTAGGAAAAAATGATGCTATCTCATGGTTCCTAGATCTAAACAATGGGGTTGATTTTAATGCCCAGATCTGAAGTTATCAACCAGTGATTAGATATTTGATTTTTTTTCCGAATGTTTTGTTATTGACACTTTTAATGACGTTTTA
>NW_006921606.1:10647392-10678932 GCF_000298275.1 Orycteropus afer afer
TTTTTTTCTTTTGTCCCTTCACTTTTACTCATGGAAACTGGTTTCCAGAGCAGGTAGACACAGAAAAAAGTACAAGTGAGCCATAACCTGGAAAAAATGGATAGAAGTCGGAATTCTTCCCTTGGTGAGGGAATACACATATTCTGTTGTAGTTTTGTATTCCCCTGTTGCTTGCTGAGAATTTTAAAGGATAAAGTGGAAGATGCAATGGAAAGGAACTTTATTTTATTTGTCCTTTATAAAATGTCAAAGAAATTATTTTCCAAGGAGGACACTTTCTGAGACCCAACCTCTCCAGTTCGGGCCAGGATCTGTGCATTAGCCCCCACGCAGCTTGACCATCGATTAAACCAGAACTTCAGGAGAGGAGCCACTGTCCTTTAGATGCCAGACAGAATTTCGTTTTCAAATTCTGTTCTCACATCTGAACTGAAAAAGTCAGTGAAGCTCATCCCCACTCAAGTCTGAGGATTATCTGGGATCAGTGGCTTTTATGAGGGGAGAAAAAAGATCCCTGTGGTCTCAAAAGAGAAATAACTTGGGAGAAGATGAGTCTCCTCACATTTCAGGCTGCACACACAAAAAAAGCACAGCATATGAAAGCCCAATTGTTACAGAAACTTGCTGACATGAGTGAAAGGGACAATGATTTTTGGGGAGGGGAGGCTTTGTTATAATTAAGATTGACTCAGGAACAGCCACATGTGGCAAGACTACTTGTTCTTACTGGTCTATAGCAGGGTGCATGTGTTGGGGACATTCAGGAGACGAAAGGCTCAGTGTTCAAGCTCTCTTTCTGATTTTCACCCCATTTACTTTCGGATAGAACTTGGCACTCCAAATCTCTTGAACCGTTCCCTTAGGTTGCCGGTGTAACAAATATAATTTTTCAGCAAGATGGCTGCTGCCAGAAGCAGGCTCAGAAATGTCCATTTTAATTAAACATTTTACTTTCAATTACATTTCACAGTTTGCCCATGGTGACACACACTTTCATTGCATGGACGTTCAGATTGCTATATTAGTCCTGTTTTTCTAGGCAAGGAAATTTGCGTTGGTGCAAATGTATCACATTTGAAAAACTCATTTTTTTTTTTTTTCTTTTTGACTTGATCTCTAGGAAATAATATTTCAAAAAAAATAGTAGCAGCATTTCTAGACTTCAGGCCAAGTTTCAAGGTGTCAAGTACCAATTTTTTCAAGTACCCCTCAAATTGACAAAGGGTAACCATTATATTATGATCTATATAGCAAAAGTAGCCTATATTTTAAATTAAATATACCCTTTATTGTATGAGAGAAACAAGATTACTATGACACTTTACTGAATTTTCTCAGCCTAGATCAGCTATAGAAAATTAATATATGGTTTTTCACTAAAAGATACCCAAAATATATAATGTACTCTAAAAAGCCAATTAAACAGACTTGGCTACTATCCTCCAGAAGTTTCTGAAGGGACAAACACTCCTCCCGATACACATTCAGCTTCAAAACAATGCATAAACATATATTTCAGGAACCTTTTTCGATATCTCCAGATTAGGAAAATATCTTCACTACAACAAGCTAGGAAACTCATTCACAGCTCTCTGTAGCACACACCACTTGAATTATATATCATTCCAAGAAGGCAAGGAAGAACTTTTTGTCAGTGTGAAGATGCCCAGCATTTCATTTTAACCAGATAGAATTAGGGAAGAGAACTATGCAGACATCATCGTTTTAAACATACATCCAGGAGGAGATTCCTGGAAGGAAACTGTTTGTGGGAGTGGGAGACCATTTCATATCTTTTAAAGTGAAACATCTGTGAGTGAGCATCCCCCAAATTCAGGCTTCTGACTAGAAATCAAGCAGGAACTGAATTTTCCCTGGACCAAATGTTCTCTCTGCTGATTCCTCTACAAATGGCCTCTGTGGCAATCACTGATTTAAGTCAACTTGGCAGGGAACAATTTAAAAATAGGGAAAAATTTCATCTCGTCCTTTCAGTTTCATTTTTTAACATTGCTTTTCTTTCTTTAGCAGAATTGATTACTGAACAATGTATTTTCCCTTCCCTCCCTCCTTCCCTCCCTCCTTTCCCTCCTTCTTTCCTTCCTATGGGAATAAGCTTATAACACGTATTTGTATACTATACTATTGACATTCATTTTTAGAATAATCAATTTTAAAAGAATGAAGGGGTCAGATTTTGTATGGCACAAGTTTATAAAAGTCATATCTTTGTTGTGATGGGGCACTCATGTTTGCATTTAATTCTTAAAATTATACACTAAGAAAATATCTTCACAGAATTTGGTAAATATTAAAAAAATTACCAGCAGAACTGTGAATGATTCCGTGGCTAAAATTTAAGATTAGCACTCTGTGTGTAACAGGTAGTTTTGCAAAGTTTACATTTGCAGAGGCTTTTAAAATAATAATAATAATTGCTTACATAAGCTTAAACTTAGGACACCCACGTAAGACAAGATACCACTGTTTCGCAAATGGAGAAACTGAAGTATTTAGGTGAAGGCATACATACGGGCTGCCCATGTAGAGACAATGTTTTATCTGACAAAGTGAGTGATTCAGTGAAACCTTCCACCTCCCACGGAAGTATATGTGGAATGAAGAACCAACCAACATATCTCATTTGAGGAAATGGAGTGTGCTCTTGCACTAATCTCCGGATAGACAACGCTTTAAAAGATCATCTGGACAAAAAGAGTCCCTAAAAAAGAGGCTGTAGGGCACCCAAAGAAAGCAGTAGAAGACAGCACATATTCAGGTATCAGATCCCTCATGGAATTCACGTAAAATGTTCATCTACATCCCCCCCACCCCACCCCCCAAAAAACAAGCTCACTGCCCTCAAGTGGGATTCTACTCATAGCGACTCCTCTTTGGGTTTCCGAGGCCGTATCACTACAAGTAGTTGCCCAATCTTCCTTCCGAGGAGTGGCTGCTGGGTTTGAACTGCCAGCATCCACACCCAGGGACATTTATATACAGATATGTGCAAAGGTGTGTATGCACATACATCACACGTTTGCCTTTTTCTTGATGATCAGGAAAAAAGACTATTTAATATTTAAACTAACCTGTTAATGAAAACTAGAAACCTTGGCAATCTCTTACTAAATAGTTATTTTTTTTTTTTTTTGTTATTATTATTAATACTGCTCTTGTTGTTATTTTACCTTTCTGCTCTGCTAGCGTAGTGCCTAAGGCACGTGACTGCTAACCAGAAAGAAGGCTGGCTGGTTCAAACCCACCTCAGAAGGACGATTGGGTGATCTACTTGTGTAGTGATAAACCCTCAAAAACCCAAAGAGGAGTCGCTGTGAGTCGGGTTGGACTGGACGGCACATAACAACAACAACACAACAACTCGCAACTCATACCATATTTGTAAAGTACATCGTCATGGATGGGCAAAGTGAATATATGTCCCAGTTGCATGAGTCATTCTTGCTCGAAGCCTGTTATTGCAGCCTAATTATTAATAGCATATCCTCTACACTCAAAGGTTTGAATAAGTTAGATGGAAACCCTATGGTTGGAAGAAATGTGAAGTCATGCACACACACAAACACACACACATTCAAATTCTTGACACATTGTCTCCTGCATCTAGAGTAGCAGATGGGCTTTCCTTAAGCAAATGCTGGAGTATTTCATATCTGGTTTAACCAACTCTGCTATCTCATTAAGGGGGACTAGGCCCAGAATAGAGGGGCAAGGGGCCTGCTCTTGGACAGCTCTTTACTAGCAGAGTCAAAATAGAAACTGAGTATTCTTCACAATGTATTTCGTGATTTTATCATTTGTCCCAGTGGCCCGATAGGAGATGAGCCCACTGATACAAGTTAAGAGAGAAAATGTTTCTTCTTTAGTGCCCCCATTTTCTGATGAGCAAAATTACAACAATACCACATGTGATTAAATTATTATTAAACTACTATACAGCTTGATAAAAAGAATATAGAGTTTTTTTCTACCACTTCAAAGAGATCATATATATTACACATTATTTGGTAATCAAAATACAGAAAATATTTGTATTACTGAATTAGTGAGATATTTAAGGCTATTGTTGACAAATTATAAATATCTATTACTTTAAATAATTGGTTTTAAAGTTAAGAACTAAAGTTCCCAAATATTGTGCGTTAGCATTGTATTGTTTAATCGTACATTTTTAAAGGAAGAGAAAGGAAAGGTAGAGAAAAACAAGGAAAAAGAAAAGAAAGAGGGAGGTAGAGAAAAAAAGCATCAAGATGGGAAGAAAGAAAGAAGGAAGGAAAGAAAAGACTAAATAGGAGAGGAAGACAAGAGGTAGAAACAGTTTTTCTCTTCAGAAAAACAAGTTAATATATTTGACTGCTGAATTTCTACACATTGAACGTAATTATACAAAACACTCAATTTTGTTTAAGCCCTTCTTCATCGTAACTTTTTAACCAAATTTCAAATGCTTGATAGAATGCTAAGAAGAAATAATTTTATAGTTATTCCACTGGTCTGAGTTGTTTTATTCATTCATTCATTTTTTATTTCAAAGAGCAGTACTTACATCAATGGACTTGTTTTAGCTTGACAAATCCATTAAAATTAACACAATCTCCAAATTATTGTGGTGTTTTTAATGAATATTTACCAGATGATACTGAAAATATAAAAGACAGACCACTAGTAAAGTCTCTATCAGCACTGTCCAACAGAAACATAAGGCAATCATAGATAAAAGCCATATATATAATTGAAAATCTTTAGTTGTTGTAGTTACATGCCGTGGAGTTGGACCTAACTCATAGCAACCCCTCCTTGGGTTTCCAAGGTGGTATCACTAAGGAAGTAGATTGTGCAACCTTCCTTCCGAAAAAAAAATCTCTAGTGGACAAAAGTATTAAGAAGCAGGTGCAGTGAATTATTTAATTGTATGTATCCAAAGTATTTAAATTGCAAAAATTAATCTACACCTAGATGCAGTCATTTGAGCAGAACAAAGGGATATTCCATGGTTTAAAACCAGAAAAGATTTGTGTCAAGTTTGTATCATTTCACCATATTTATTCAGTCTGTATGCTGAGCAGATAATCTGAGATGCTGGAGTATATAAAGAACAAGGCATCAGGACTGGATTAACAACCTGCAAATACACAGATGACACAATCTTGCTTGCTGAAAAGTGAAGAGGATTTGAAGCATTTACTGATGAAAATTAAAGACTATAGGCCTTCAGTATGGATTACACCTCAATATAAAGAAAACAAAAAACTTCACAACTGGTCCAAAAAGTAATATCATGATAAATGGAGAAAATATTGAAGTTGTTAAGGATTTCATTTTATTTGGATCCATAATCAATGCTCAATGCCCATGGAGACAGCAGTCAAAAAAATCAAATGATGTATTTCACTGGGCAATATGCTGCAAAAGACTTCACTGATAAGAAGCAAAGATATCACTTTGGAGACTAAGGTGTCCCTGACCTAACCCAGGGTATTTCAATTGCTTCATATGCATGTTAAAGCGAGCAATGAATAAGGAAGACTGAAGATTTGATTCCTTTGAATTACAGTATTAGCAAAGAATACTGAATATGTCATGGACTGTCAGAGAATGAAAAAATCTGTCTTAAAAGAAGTACAGCCAGAATGCTCTTTAGAAGTGAGGATGGTGAGACTTTATTTCTTGTTCTTTGGACATGTTATCAGGAGGGACCAGTTGCTAGAGAAGGACATTATGCTTGGTAAAGTAAACGGTCAGGGAAAATCCTCAGTGAAATAGATTGACACAGCAGCTACCACAATGGGCTCCAACAAAGCAAAGACTGTGAGGATGGCACAGGACAGGGTAGTGTTTCATTCTGTTCTGCACAGGGTTACTATGAGTCAGAATCAGCTTGGCACCTAAAAGCAACAACAATCTATATGTAATTTTATTATTGAGATATTTCATATTTCATTTTTCATTCTAAGTCTTTGAAATCTTGTATATTTTATGTAGTCATCTTAAAGTGCATCTCAATTCAAACTAGCTCCATTTCAAGTGCTCAGTAGTCACACGTGGCTAGTGGCTACTATATTGAATATGAGAAGGTCTAGAATATAAAGCAGTTAATAAAATGTAAGCACTGACTTATTGTGGCCTGAGTGGAGGAGCACTCTATAGGCAAAGAGATTGGGACTAGCCATCAAACACTCTACAGGCAACTGAGCTCCTCTTCCATCATTTACCCTCGGAGTGTCCTTAAGCAAGTAACTTTCTTCTCTATGCCTCATTTTTCTCCTTTGTAACACGTCAGTAATAAAAATAATACCTGGATTATCTAAGAGTACAAGACTTAAATAAGCTAATGCATGTAACGTATTGTGCCTAGGAAGTGCAAATGATTATGGAGTCTTGAGTGGTAGAAATGGTCTACTAACTATAACACTGAAAGGCTGTCTACTAACTGTAAGACTAGCAGTTCAAATTCATCTAGAGGCACTTCAGAAGAAAGGCCTGACAATCTGCTACCAGAAGGCCCAACTTTGAAAACCCTATGGAATGCAATTCTGTTCTGCACAAATTAGGTCTCTACGAACTGGAATAAACTCACTGGTAATTGTAACTATGATTACGCAAAAATAGATGCTGCATTTCAATTACCAAAGGTTTATACATTTGGCAGGAGCTCTGGTGGCATAGTGCCTAAGGCATTTGACTGCTAACCAGAAGGCTGGTGGTTCACACCCACCAACCACTCCTTGGAAGACAGGTTGGACAATCTACTTCTGAAGTGATACTGCCTCAGAAACCCAAGAAGGGGTCACTATGAGTCTGATCCAACTCAATGGCAAACATAACAAACAATAACATGTACATTTGGCAGACCAGGTTATTCATGACTTTATATTTGTAGACAGACAAGGGGTTTGGAGGCTGCTTTTCACTTGTGGGTGGCTCTATATTAAGGGCTGAGCCTGAGGTAGGCAAGCCCAGGGTTTGGAGGCTGCTTTTTGTTTAGATGTGGTTCTATATTAAGGCAGGGCCCTGAGGTAGGCAGGCTTGGAGCTTGGAGGCTGCTTGTCACTTGATTGTGGCTCTGTATTAAGGCAGGGGCCTGAGGTAGATGAGCAAGGGACTTGGAGGCTGCTTTTCTTTTGGGTGTGGCTCTATATTAAGGCTGGGGCCTGAGGTAGGTAGGCCAAGGGATTGGAGGCTATTTTTTCTTGGTGTGACTCTATAATAAGGCTGGGGAATGAGGTAGGCAGGCTGGGGCCTTGGAGCCTACTTTTTGCTTGGTTATGGCTCAGTATTAAATATTAAGTATTAAGGCAGAGGCCTGAGGTAGGCAGGTCTGGGGCTTGAAGGCTGCTTTTCACTTGGGTTTGGCTCTTTATTAAGGCCAAGGACTGATGTAAGTAGGCCCAAGGGTTGGAGGCTACTTTTCACTTGGGTGTGGCTCTATATTAAGGATGGAGCCTGAGGTAGTTGGGCCAGCAGCTTGAAGGCTATTGTTTGCTTGGGCATGGATCTATATTAAGACCAGGGCCTAAAGTAATCAGGTGCAGAGGGGATGGGAACAACTAAGGGAGATGAACTTGTCTGTCACTTTGTCATCCTGTGATGGCTTACGTATTGCTGTGAGGCTATGCCACAGTGTTGCAAAATGCCAACAGGGTTATCCATGTTGGAGAGGTTTCAGTGGAGCTTCTGGGTTTAGACAGACTCAGAAGAAGGAAGAGGCCTTCCAATTCTCAAAGAATTGGCCAGTGAAAATCTTATGAATAGCAGTGAAACACTGTCTGATATATTACTAGAAAACTTGATGAATAGCCCTGAAACATTGTCTGACATAGTGTTGGGAGATGAGGCCATCAGGTCAGAAGATGCTCAAAATTTGACTGAAGAAGAGCTGACTCCTCAGAGTAGAGATGACCTTAATGATACAGATAGAGTAAAGCTTTTGGGACCTCCATTGGCTGATGCAGCATGACTCAAAATGAGCAGAAACCAATGCAAACATCCATTAATAATTAGAATATGGAATGTATGAAATATGAATCTAGGAAATGTGGAAGTTGTCAAAAATGAAATAGAACATAAAAAGAAAGGCATCCTAGGCATAGTGAACTGAAATGGACTGGTTTGGGCCATTTTGAATCAGACAACCAAATGATCTACTATGCCAGGAATGACAAATTGAAGAGGAACGGTGTGTCATTCATCATCACAAGGATTGTTTCAAGATCCTGAAGTACAATGCTGTCAGTGATAGGATAATATCCATACGCCTACAAGGAAGACCAGTTAATATAACTATTATCCAAATTTACTCACTAACCACCAAAGCCAAAGATGAGGATGTTGGAGATTTCTACCAAATTCTGCAGTCTGAAATTGATTGAGCATGCAATCAAGATGTGTTAATTGTTACTGATGACTGGAATGCAAAAGTTGGAAACAAAGAAGACTCACTGGTAATTGGAAAATATGGCCTTGGAAACAGAAATAACACTGGAGAATGCATGATAGAATTTTGCACAGCCAATGACTTATTCATTGCAAATACCTTTTTCAATAACATATGCGATGACTATACACATGGACTTCACCAGATGCAATACACAGGAATCAGATTGACTACATCTGTGGCAAGAGGTGACTGAGAAGTTCAAACCTTTAGTGAAAACAAGGCTAGGAGCTGATTGTGGAACAGACCATCAACTGCTCATATGGAAGTTCAAGTTGAAGTTGAAGATAATTAAAACAAGTCCATGAGAGTCAAAATATGCCCTTGATAATACTCCTCCTGAATTTAGAGACCATTTAAAGAATTGATTTGAGGCATTGAACACCAATGACCAAAACCCAAAGGAATTTTGGGATGACATCAAGAACATCATCCATGAAGAAAGCAAGAGGTCATTAAAACGACAAGAAAGGAAGAAAAGACAAAAATGGATGTCAGAAGAGACTCTGAAACTTGCCCTTGAATGGAGAGTAGCAAAAGAAAATGAAAGAAATGACACGATAAAGGAGCTGAACAGAAGAGAGCAGTTTGAGCAGACAAAGCCAATTACTAATGAAATATGTGAAGACCTGGAGTTAAGAAAGCAAAAAAGAAGAACACGTGTGCTCAGCATTTCTCAGGCTGAAAGAACTGAGGAAAAAAATTAAGCCTCTAGTTGCAATATTGAAAGATTCTATGAGCAAATTATTGAATGCTGCAAGGAACATCAAAAGAAGATGGAAGGAATACACTGAGTCACTGTACCAAAAAGAATTGGTCGATGATCAATTATTTCAGGAGGTGGCATATGATCAAGAACTAATGGTATTGAAGGAAGAAGTTGAAGCTGCACTGAAAGAACTGGTGAAGAACAAAGCTGCAAGAATTGACACAATGCCCATTGAGATGTTCCAACCAACTGATGCCCTGCTGGAGACACTCACTCAGTTATGCCAACAGATTTAGAAGACAGCTACCTGGCCAACTGACTGGAAGAGATCCATATTTGTACCCATTCCAAAGAAAGGTGATCCCACAGAATGTGGACATTATCAAACAGTATCATTAATATTACATGCAAGTAAAATCTTATGGAAGATATTTCAAAAATGGTTGTAGCAGTATACTGACAGAGAACTTCCAGAAATGCAAGCTGGATTCAGAAGAGGATGTGGAATGAGGGATATTATTACTGATGTTGGATGGATCTTAGTTGAAAGCAAAGAATAGCAGAAAGATGATTATTTAAGTTTTACTGACTATGCCAAAGCATTAGATTGTGTGGTTTATGACAAATTGTGGATAGCATGGAGAAGAATGGGTATTCTAGAACACTTGATTGTACTTGTGAGGAACCTGTACATAGATCAGGAGGCTGTCATTCGAACAGAATAAGAGGATACTGCATGGTTCAAAATCAAGAAGGGAGTGAGTCAAGGCTGTACCCTTCACCATACTTAATTAACTTGTATGCTGAGCAAATAATCCAAGAAGGTGGATTATATAAAGAAGAAAGTGGCATCAGGTTTGGAGAAAGACTTATTAACAACCTGTGATACACAGATGACACAACTTTGCTTGCTGAAAGTGAGGATGCCTTGAATCACTTACTAATGAATATTAAAGACTACAGTTTGCAGTATGGGTTACTCTTCAATATAAGAAAACAAAAATCCTACAACTTGTCCAATAAACACCTTCACGGTGGATGGAGAAAAGATTGAAGTTGTCAAGGTTTTCATACACTTGGCTCTACAATCAACACCAATGGAAGCAGCAGTCAAGACATCAAGTCAATTTGCATTGGGCAAATCTGCTGCAAAGGATCTCTTTCAAGTGATGAAGAGGAAGGATGTCTCCTTGAAGACTAAGGTGCACCCGACTGAAGCAATTACCTCTTATGCATGTGACAGCTGAACAATGAATAAGGAAGACCCAAGGAGAGTTGATGCTTTTGAGTTGTGGTTTTGGAGAAGAATGCTAAGAGTACCATGGTCTACTAAAAGGACTAACAAATCTGTCCTAGAGGAAGTGCAGCCCGAATGCTCCTTGGAAGCAAGAATGGCCAGACTTCGTCTCACCTGCTTTGATCATGTTGTCAGAAGGAACCATTCCCTGGTGAAAGATATTATGCTTGGTAATAATGAAGGGTCAATGAAGAAGGAGAAGACCCTCAACGAGATGGATACACACAGTGGTTGCAATGATGGGCTCAGGTATACCAAAGATCATGAGACTGACACAGGACCAGGCAGTGTTTTGTTCTGCTGTGCACAGGGTCACTATGAGTCAGAGATGACTCAACAGCACCTAACAACAACAGCAACATATTTGTTAAACCAGCTGTGGGAACCCAGTAGAGAGCATGGAACATGGAAAATCCTCAGCAACTGATTTTGAACTAATAACAAATTTTTCTTGCCCCTTAATAAAATACTAACTTCACAGGATAAGGAGAACAATAAATGTGGTGTACCCAAGCATGCCTTATATTCTCAGCTCCCTATAGAGTTTTGAAGCACTTTTAGAATGCCTTTTTCCCACACCCCACTGAGTTTATTCTTATGCAAACTTCAAGCATCAGCTTAAATATTACCACTTCAATGAATCATTAAGGTAGCATTATGAATCCTGCTCTGGATCCCAGAGGGCATTGTCCGTGCCTTATAACAGTCTCTCTCCAACTGTAGTGCAATTGTTTGTTTTCAGGTCCATATTCCCCCTTCAGTGTCCACATTTTGAGCTGAGGGACTACATTACTGCCGATTTGTGTGTGGTAGAGTCTCCACAGTTACCGGCCTTTTGTTCACAACTCTGCCTCACCTCTTATAAGTGACTTAACCTCTCTATGTCTGTTTCCTCCTCTGTAAACTACTCTCCATATAAGGATTAAATAATCATGTGTATAAAGCACTTAGCACATGTCTGGTTCAGTATCATTTCCTCCAAACATTGAGAAGTGCTTGGGACAAAGTAGGTATTCTTCAATGTTCCTTGAATAAACAGAAGAAACTCAGTGAGATTAAGCTAAAGTCTTTCTAAAATCCTCAAATATCCTCTTCATTACCTTTAACCAGGAAGGGCTTAGACCTTTCCTTTCATGCATCCAGTCCACAAACGTTGAAGTTCAATGAACTTGAGTCAAGAAAGCCAAACTATAATGTAATTAGTGCCCCCTGGAGTTGGTGAAATATACAACTAACACATTCATTTGCAAGGACTCACTAAGGGCAAATATGAGCACAAGTCCACTCTGCATTCAGGAGAAAGAGTGAGTTGATTTTCACCATTGTCATCTATCTCTTCCAATAAAAACAAATGAGGAAACAATATTTCTTTGACAGTCAAAAATGTTTCAAATCTGTTGGACAAAGCTCAGACATTGTCCAATGAACTCTCAGCTACACCAACATTGAACACAGGATTGTCTTTTGCCAAATTTATGCTCTTAGCTTGCTTTCTCAGTGAAGGGGCTCACACACATTGCAATCACTTGCTAAAATCGTTAGATTGAGTATAATCCTGCAATTTGAGTCAATATGTCTCAAATAATGAAAAGGGTGGGCTCCATAATTAAATACAAAAGAATAATGCATTACAACTTAATTGTTCCACCATGAAACCAAATTCAACATATCTTAACTTATCAGACCTTTTCTTCTACTGTCTCTAAATGAATGTCCTATTTTTCAGACATGTGGAGAATCCCTGTTAGTCATAGTCCTAGAGTGGTTTTGATGGATAAGTATTTTTCTGAAATTTCTTGTTTAAAATTGACATACTCTACATGACACCCCTTGCTTATTTTACCCTGTTTTGTTTTACTAATAACACTATCTGGTATAATATAAGTAATTTTTATCACTATATTGTCCCCATCCACTAGAATATAAGCTTCATGAGGGTAAGGTTGGAGGAAGTCTAAACCTAACTGACATATGCTAAAGTCATCTTTGCATATTTGTTGAATGAAGGAATAGCTGCCAGCTCCACACTAAACTCCATTCCAGCTCAACTGTGTGGACCATCTACTTGTGTGAACTTTCTTCCAGATTAAATCCCTGGTTCCAGCTTATAACATCTTTCTACTAATTCCTTATGGTTGTTACAAACTATCAAACCTGATTTTTGTGTATGAGTTCATGGGAATTACTTGTGTGAACTTTCTTCCTGGTTAAATCCCTAGCTCCAGCTTATAACATCTTTCTACTAATTCCTTATGGTTGTTACAAACTATTGAACCTGATTTTTGTGTATGGGTTCATGGGAATCTCTCACCCATTTATTTCCTTCCTTTGTAAAAAGTTGAATGTATAGGGATTGAATAATAATATGTATAAAGCACTTTGCACATGTCAGTTTCATAATGATTGTTTTCTTACATTAAACATTATCATGTTATTAGTCATTTAACCATTTTATCCAATTCCTGGACTTGAATATGATCCTAAGTTTCCTCACTTGATCTTATAGATCACCCTTGGCTACAGTCAATGAGAAATACTCTCTGCAGGTAGTCTTCAACTTATGATGTCTTCGAGTTATGATGAACCACGCATATTACCATCCATTTATTTTGTATATCTTATTGTTAGTTGCATGTACTACATACAGTGTTGAAGTGCATAATTTGCTGATTTTATCATTCTCATATATTCAATCACAGATATTGAATTTTATGATTTACCATTCAAAAAACTGCCATATAGATTAAGTGAAGCAGTGAGATGTTACCATAAATATATGAAGATAAAAAGAAAAGGACCATTCAGACAACTCTCAGTAATTTTCTAACTAGAAATGTCATCCCTATTCCCAAGGATAATTCAAATGATCCGCAGTCTTCCAAAAGTGGAGTTATTAACACAACTGACAAAATGCCAACATTATCCAACTCTTCTTCATCTTCAAAGTAAATCTTTACGATGTGTATGTGTTTATGCACCTATGTATGTATTAAAACATATCTGTAACCTTATATGTAATGCTTACAACTTCAAAAAACATAAATATTGGATTTACAAGGACACTGATAATCAAATGCATAATGATAAAAACAAAAAAAGTGAAGTATTCAACTTGTTTAAGAACCAACTCATCAATTCCATCAGAACAAACTTACAGAGTTACTAGAATGGAAGAACCCCATCATAAGTAATGGACTACCTACATTTCAATCCCTTGAGAACTAATTGAGAACACCTTGAGTTCAGCCTTGTGAAACTCTGAGAAGAGAACCTAGCAGGATGTGTTTGCATTCTGATGTATAGTAAAGTGAGATACTAAATATTTTAAGCTTCTAAGTTTGGGGTAATTTTTTAGATGCCAACAGAAAAATAACAGAGGTAATCAGGTTGGCTTTTAATGCCTTTTAACCTCTGGATGAGGCTCACCCCTGTTATCAAGAATGATCTCTTTTACTTAAATTCAAATGCTTGTAGAGGTTAGTCACATTTGTAACATACCTTCAAAGCAATAACTGTATAAATATTTGACTGAGTAACTAGGTACAATAACCTAGAAAAGTTGGTACAGAGAACTAAACATCATAGACAATAATGGCACAAAGAACAGGAAGAAAAATTAGACAAATATACTTCTGTAAAGTTTTCACATTATAAATAAAATGGTATAATACTGTTCAAAGGAAAATTGTACTAAATTCCAAACCAAAACCAAATGCATTCCCATCGAGTTGATTCTAACTCACAACAACTCCCATTGGGTTTCCAAGGTTATAAATTTTTATAGAAGCAGATTGCCTCATCTTTTTCCCTCAGAGTGACTGGTGGGAAAGGTTGAACTATTGACTTTTTGGTTAGCCTCCTAAAGCCTTAACCACAATGCTACCAGAGCTGCTTAATAAATTAGAGGTATACATTTTAACTTTAGAGTTGGGTTTGGCAAACTATAATCTTCAGGCTAAATCCAGCCCATCACTTGCTTTTATAAATAAATGTTGATTAGGACACAGCTACATTCATCACTTATGTATTATCTATATATGGCTGTTTTTATATCACAATGGAAAAATTTAGTAGCTGCCACAGAGACAACCTGGCCTCAGAAACATAAAATGTTTATTATATATTCCTTTACAGAAAAAAGTTGTCAACCTTTCCCTTGACTACTAAAAAACAAAAGTGAAACACATAAATAATTAAAAACAAACAAACAAGCAAAAGAAGCCACAACTCAAAGTTATTTAAGGGACATACCGCTGAAAACAAAATGAAAGAAAAGTGAAAATCAAATCAGCAAAGAGAAAACTTGAAACAATTACTGATGAAGATCAAATACTAGCGCATTCAGTATGGATTACACTTCACCATAAAGAAAACAATAATCCTCACAAGTGAACCAATATACAACTCCATGATAAATAGAGAAAAGATTGAAATTGTCAAGGATATCATTTTTCTTGGGTCTACACTCAATGCCCATAGAAGCAGCAGTCAAGAAATAAAACAGCATATTGCATTAGGTAAATCTGCTGCAAAAGACTTCTTTAAAGTGTTAAAGAGTAAAGATGTCACTTTGAAGTGTAAGATACAGCTGACCCAAGTCATGGTATTAATCAGCAGCGTCATATGCTTGTGAGACCTGGACAATAAATGAAGAAGAATTGGTTATTTGATTTGTGGTGTTCACAAAGATTATTAAATGTACCATGGACTGCAAGGAGAATGAAAAAAATCTGTCTTGGAGGAAATATAGCTGGAATGCTCCTTAGAAGTGAGAATAGCCAAATTTGTCTCTCGTATTTTGGTCATGTTGTCAGAAGAGACCTGTTCCTGGAGAAGACTGTCATGCTTGGTAAAGTAGACAGTCAACAAAAAGGGGGAAGATCCTCAACAAGATGGATTGACACAGTGACACAATGATGGCCTCAAGCATGGAAACTATTGTCAGGATGGAACAGGACCAGGCAATGTTTTTTTTGTTGTACATAAGGTCACTGTGAGTTAGAAGCAACTCAACAACACCTAACAACAACAAAGGTAAATTCTATAATATATACAATTATGCTACAAAAGTAATGACAACTAAAAATTTGTGTATGGTTATACAGACATACTATATAGATGGGAGAGGGCTTAAGGAAGTATATACATGTGCATATATAGGTATTTATGCAATTTTATATACACATTTGTATGTGCTACATATGTATGTGTGTATATATATATATATATATATATATATATATATATATAATAGACCACATAAATGGCACAGTTATGGAAACTTCTTAGACATATCCAAACTCCTCATGGGACCAAGTTAGTGGGACTTAAGTTTAAGGAACATAGTCTCAGGTGAGTTCTAGGTCAATTGGCATAATAGCTCATAAAGATAATGTTCTACATCTTGGTTTGGAGAGTAGCATCTGTTGTCTTAAAAGCTTGCAAGCAGTCATCTAAGATATAGGTATTGGTCTCTTCCCATCTGGAACAAAAGAGAGTGAAGAAAACCAGACTCCAGGAAGCAATGAGTCCTCTAATGACCCATAAGAACCAAAGCCCCCTCTAGCCTTAGACCAGAGGGACTAGATGGTGTCCACCTACTACTACTGAAAGCTGTGACCAGGGACACAATAGAAGGTCCTGGTTAGAATTGGAAGAAATTGTAGGAAAAAAACTCAAATTCACAAAAGAAAGACTAGACTTACTGAACTGATCGAGCCTGGAGGAACCCCTATGATTATGGCCCTAAGACATACTTTTAACCTGGAACTGAATCCACTGGAACTGACACCAAATAATAGATTGGTCTTTAAAATAAACATCTGTGAGGGATTTACTCCTTAGAAAAATTAACTATAAGAGACAAAATGCACTATATTTCCCCAAAGGTAAAGATGAGAAAGCAAAGAGAGGCCAGGGAATTGGAGGAATGGAGACAGGGAAGACAGAGTGGAAATGGGGAGAGTGCTGAAACATCTCAAGGGATGGCAACCAATGTCACGGAACAATTTGTATATGAATTGTTGAATCAAAAATCGTATTTGCTGTGTAAAATTTCACCTAAAACAATAAAATGTTAAAAAAAAAAAAGGTTTATATTATCTGCGTAATAAGGCTTAGAGTAATGTCTTACTCTTTGAGTGTGTACATAGTAATCCAATGTGGTGGTCTTAGCCATTTGAGAGCATTACTGCAATTATGTTTGTTTGACAGATGAAAAATACTGAGGCTGGAGCAGTCTGTTATTTTCCTTTCATCAAGTAATAAATAAATACTACAGTGATATTTAAAGGAGCTCTGGTAGTATAGTATCCAAGGCATTTGATTGCTAACCAGAAGATTAGTGGTTCAAACCTACCAGTTACTCCATGGAAGGAAAATGCTGCAATCTATTTTTGTAAAGATTTACTGGCTTAGAATTCCAAAGGGGGTCTCTATGAGTTGGAATTGGACTCAATGGCAGTGAATTTGTTTTATGGTTTGATGGTAATATTCTAGGAGTTCTGGTGGTGCAATGGTTAAGGCATTTGGCTGCTAACCAAAAGGTCAGTGGTTTGGACTCATCAGCTGCTGGTGAGGAAGAAAGATGAGGCAGTCTGCTTCCTTAAAGATTTAGAGCTTTGGAAACCCAGCAAGGGTCTCTGTGAATTGGAATCAACTGGATAGCAGTGAGTTTGGATTGGTTTGTAGTGAGATTCAAACTCAGGCTCACCTATTCCCAAAGCCACATTCTAAATCAAACACAAAACAGATTATACAGAACTGCATTTGAGCACCTGAAAGAAACAAAACCTCGAAACTCTTTTCTAAACCAAAAATTATAACTTTTGAAGAGCAAAATCAAATAAACTTCCTAAATATCTAAAGCCTACATCTACAGACTTCAAATGAAAAGCAGGAATAAAGAAGTCAAAATGTGAGTTAGAAGAAAAACTATAAGCAGCATGTAAATTTATAATATTGAATATATTAATTATTAAATAAGAAATATTGTACATGAATGAATTAAGTATTTAACACAAGAACATAGAAATTTTCTGCAATGGGTGCATAAGGATAATATTAACACTGTAATTAAAGAAATAAAGGCAAAATTAATAACTTTATATTATTCACTGAAATTGAGTAGTGAAAACAATAGCTTATGCATTAAAAAGGAAATGCTCTACAAATCTTATAATTTCAATGCAATTATAATTAAAATCCTAATTGAAAATTTTGGAGACTACAACAAATAAATATGATGTATGTATTTTTTGATTAATAAATAAGGGACAAGTCACAAGATATTGAAAAAAAAAGGTAAGGATGTAAAGTAGCACTAATATATTTTAGAGTACACTAAAATACCTGGAACGCATCATACTTTGATGTTAGTTCAGGAATAGACAGCTTGTTCAATGGAAAGGGACAATCTTGAAACAAATCAATCATACATGGAAATCTAATGCATAATAAAAGTATCATCTTAAATTGCTGAAGAAAATATAGATCAGTAAATAAATGGTATTTTTTTTCCTTTAAGATAATTTTGTTTACACTTTTATTTAAGTAATTAGTATTAAAACTTAATAATAACATACTTGGAAAATAAATTTGCAGCAGATATGATAGCATTAGAATTATTTTTTTCTAATTTATAAATATATTTTGTTGATAAAATCCCCCACAGAGAAAAAAAAATGGGCAAAAGACATAAACCCAAAATAAGAAATGTGTTATACAAATGACTAATTTCTTTACAACTGTTGTTGTTGTTGTTGTTGTCATGTGCCGTTGAGTCAAACCTGACTCAAAACGACCTCTCCATTGGTTTCCAAGGCAGTATCACTACAGAAGTAGATTGTCCAACCTTCCTTCCGAGGAGTGGCTGGTGGGTTTGAACTGCCAACCTTCTGGTTAGCAGTCAAGTGCATTAGGCGCTACGCTACCAGAGCTCCCATTTATTTACAATATATATTTAATATTATTTGTTGTTGTTGTTTGCCATCGAGTCAGACCCGACTCATACGACCCCTCCTTGGGTTTCTGAGGCAGTATCACTACAGAAATAGATTGCCCCATCTTCCTTCCAAGGAGTGACTGGTGGGTTTGAACCGTCAGCCTTCTGGTTAGCAGTCAAGTACCTTAGGCACTATGCTACCAGAGCTCCTTTAATATTACTAGTAATCTTTAAATGCAGATTAAAATACTACATGTTATACTTTAATAATGGACTAGAAAGATGGTAACTGTGTAGGTGAAACTGTATATTTTAATAACTACTTAAGAGAATATATTGCTACAGTGGTATTACAGTGGGTATGGAGATTGATCTGGTAATATTTATTACTACTTAAAGTATTCACTATTTTGATGCAATGATTCCATTTATAAAAATTAACCCCAAGAGAGAAATAATGTGAAAGTTAAAAAAAATTTTTCCAGGAAGGAGCAAAAAAAAAAATAATGTTCAATATATGTAATGAAGCTGGCATAAGCTTTATTCTAAAACATAACAGACATTTCAAAATGGGAAAATTCTTAGTCCATAATCATCACATAGAATGATAAAGGCAAAATGACATATTAGCAAATGGAATCCAGCAGAGCATGAGACAAATATACAAGACCAAATTAAGTTTATTCCAGGAATACAAGGTTGGTTTAACATTAAAAATGATTTAATATTGACCTAATAAGATGATAAAAGAAGAAAAAACTTATCATACATTCATCTTAAGAAACATAGTAAAAGCATTTGATAAAATTTAGGACCAATTTATGAAAAAAAAAATCTAGGATTAGAAAGACATTTTATGAATCTGAAACAGGAATCTGAAAACCCTGTAACAAATGTACACAATGGTATAATGTTAAAAGGTTTCTTCTGAAATTATGGAAAATAACCAAGGATTCCTACTATTTTCATATCTATTCAACTTGTATAGGTGGTCCAATCCAGTGAGTGCTAGGAAAAAAATATGAGAAGGAAAAAAATAGTCACTATTTGCAGATGATTTAATTGTGGCTACAAGTATTCAAAACTAACCTACCTTATTAATTAACATAGATATTGACATTATTATTAAAAATGAATAGCTTATTATTAGAATTAATAAACAAATTTAGCAAGTTTTCTAGAAAAAATCCATGTGATAAATGTGACCATGTATATCATTAAAGTAGAAAAGACAGTCTTTAGAAAATGCCATTTATAATAACATTAAAATATTAAATTGTTTGAAATGATTGCAACAAAAAATATGCAAGAACTATGCACAGAAAACTGAAACATTATTGAAAAAGTATAATCTGAATGTGTGATAAAACATACGCACTGATTGGAAATCTCATTACTATGTGTGTATATATACATATGTATATATACATACACACTATATATATGTTTATATACTATGTACATGTATAAACCAAACCAAAAATCAAACCCAATGTCATCAAATTGATTCTGATCCATGGCAACACCCATTTGGTTTCCAAGACTGTAAATCTTATGGAAGTAGATTGTCCCATCTTCTTTCTACAGTGCATCTGATGAGTCTGAACCACCAACCTTCTGGTAGAGGTTAAATGACTTAGGCACTGTATAACAAGTGCTCCTTATGTATGTGTATATATAAGTCAATTTTATCAAATTTTTTCATAGATCCAATTAAACCCTAGCAAAAATGCTGACTCAGTGTGTATATGTGTATGTGTGTATATGTATGTATGCAACTTTCACAAATTGATGCACAATTTATATTAAAGATATAAGAACCAAAAGTAGACGTAGCAGTCATGAAGAAAAACAATAAAGTGCTCCAATAGAGGGGAAGATCATTATAAAATTATTCTAATTAGGATAATGTGTAAGAGAAATAAACGAAAGAGAAAGAGAAACGAGTATTGAATGAAATAAGTCAGAATACTGACTTTATGATTTCATTTATATGTTGATGTTGTTGTTATATGCTGTCGAGTCAGACCCAACTCATAGTTACCCTTCCTTGGGTTTCCAAGGCAGTATCACTACGGAAGTAGATTGCCCCATCTTCCTTCCGAGGAAGATTCATTTATATAGAATTCAGAAAACAGTAAAACTCAACTATAGAACATAATGCTAAAAATAAACATTTTTTACTAGTTAAGCTAAACTTTTGTTTGGTTTTAAAAACCTGAAAGGGGATATTTTTGGTTTCAGGTTAAAAAACTATCTCAGGGCAATAGTTTCAGGGCTTCTAAAGGAAGTCTCAGGAAGTCTGGGGTCCATGAGGATTTGAAATTCTGGTCGATATTTTCCCTCTTTTTATCAGAATTCTTCTATAAATCAAAAATTCTCATAGAATCCAGATTTCCAGATTACATGAAAGTGGAAATCACTTACCCAAAGAATCACCCCACGATTATCTTTGAACCTCAAACCTTGAGAAAACTAGTTTACCGTATGTCATCTTTAAGTCAAACAGTAGTCTAGCCAAATTAGTAAAGAATGTTTTCCTTGTGCATAGTGTTTTTTGAAGGATTATTGATATGCAGTTAGTTTTCATAAACAGAAATTTTCAAAGAAATTTCAAAGGTCAGCCTAAAAGCTTGTTCTAAGGTAAATCAGCACTTCTTATTATGTAAAAAAAATTCTGGCCCTGTTTCCATGGCAACACATAATTACTAGCAATAATCTGGAGTACAAAAATCTATGAGAAATTTTTCTTCTTTAAAAATTTTTTACTCTAGATTTGGAGATGTTGCCCAATTTGAATGTTGCATATTAAATAAACTTCAATCAATTTCTATTATTCACTTAATACGATTTTTATTTTAGCAGGAAAGTTGTCAGGTTTTTCATAAATTTCCCAAATGTTTGCTATTATAGTAGTATGCAGAATGACTATCTCTCTTTGCTCAAAGGTAAGCTTAAAGCAGCATTGGAAATTCTGCAAATCACATGTAATCCTGGGTACTAGGATGGCAAGTACTTCCAATGCTTGCTGTCTGGGTCACCTAAGAAAGTGTATTTGGAGATAAGATTGGTAGTTGCAGAATTTACTGACCCTGACAGATAAAAAGAAAGAAAGAAAGAAAGAACCAAACTCACTGCCTTCAAGTCAGATCCAACTCATAGCGGCCCCTCCTTGGGTTTCTGAGTTGGTATCACTATGGAAGTAGATTGCCCAATCTTCCTTCTGAGGAGTGGCTGGTGGGTTTGAATTGCCAGCCTTCTGGTTAGCAGTCAAATGCCTTAGGCACTATGCCACCAGATAGGTCAGGAATAGGAAAAGTAGATATATCTTTTCCTTCCACATCAGACCTCTTAATAAACATCTTCTCAATATGTGAAGATAAGAGAAATGGGTAATTACAATAATAATTATACTACATTTAAATTAATATCCATGTGTGTCAGTAACTATGCTATTGTTCTTGCTGTTAGTTGCTGTGGAGTGTTTCTCACTCATGGTGATGAACCAAGCTTCTGTTTTTCTATCTAGCCAAGCTGGGGCAAATGTCTCAACCACCACAGTAGGTTTCTGTTTTTTTTATTTAGCCTCCCATCCCCCTTGCTTAAGAAGCTGTGATGGTACAGTGTCTAAGACATCTGATTGACAACCAGAAGGCTGGCATGTTCAAATCCATGAGTGCACCATGGAAGGAAGATGAGGCAATCTACTTCCATAAAGATTTACTTCCTCGGAATCAACTTGATGGCAGTGGTTTTATTTTTTATTTTTATTTTATTATTATTTTTTTTAGTGCTTCTTGCTTAGTCACTTTGTTAAGGTGATACCAGCCATTCCAGCAGACCAAGGTCATATTGGTAACTAAACCAAACTAGTGCTGGCCTTCCAACACCCTCACTGTGAAAAATGGACTGACATTGCTTAGAAATAACACCTCTCCTCTCTGTCTAAGTACAAATCACTTGATGACAGGAAGTTGCTGTAAGTCATCCAGCACATGAACACACTCTAATAAAAACTGACTGAACCTTGAAATGAGGGAATGAGACTTCAGCCAATCCCCAACTAATTTACAATCAAATCCCAGCATTTTTACAAATATGTCCAACTTCCCTTTCCTTAGCCCTGTAAAAACCACAATCCAACTCCTGCTTGGGGAGACAAATTTGGGCATATTCTCTTGTCTCCTTTAGCACTATGTAAATGAACCACCACTTGTCTGCCTGTTTGTCTAACTGTGGCCAATAAAAACCTTATGAATAGCAGTGAAATACTATCTGATATATTACTGGAAAACTTTATGAATAGCAGTGAAATACTGTCTACTATAATGCCAGAAGATGAGCACCTCAGGTGAGAAGCCACTCTAAATATGACTGGAGAAGAGCTGCCCCCTTAAAGTACAGTCTACCTTAATGAAATGAATGGAGTAAAGCTTCTAGTATCTCCATTTGCACAACTCAAAATAGGAAGAAATGGCTGCAAACATCCAATAATAATCAAAACATGGAATATACAAATTATGAATGTAGGAAGATTGGAAGTTGTCAAAAATTAAATCGAAAGCAGAAAGATCAATATTCTAGACATTAGTGAGCTGAAATGGACTGGTTTTGGCCATTTTGAATTAAACAAGCAAATGATCTACTATTCCAAGAAAGACAAATTGAAGAGGAATGGCATGCATTCATCATCACAAAGAATGCTTCAAGATTATTCTGGAGTACAATGCTGTCAGTGGTAGTATAATATTCATACACCTACAAGGAAGACCAGTTAATACAACTATTATTCAAATTTATCCATCAACCATTAAAGCCAAAAACAAGGAAATTGAGAATTTTTACCAGTATCTGCAATCTGAATTTGAATGCAATCAAGGTGTATTGATTATTACTGATGATTGGAATGTGAAAGTTGGAAATGAAGAATCACAGGTAGTTGGAAAATATAATGTTGGGGATGGAAATGACACTGGAGATTGCATGATAGAATTTTGCAAGGCCAACAACCTATTCATTGCAAATACCTTTTATTCAGCAACATAAATGGTAGATGTACATGTGGACCTCAACAGATGGTATACACAGGAATCAAATTGACTCCATCTGTGAAAAGAGGTAATGGAGAAACTGAACATCTTCAGCCAAAATAAGACCAGGAGCTGACTGTGGAACAGACCATCAAGTGCTCATATACAAGTTTAAGTTGAAGCTGAAGAAAATTAAAACAAGTCCAAAAGAGCCAAAATATGATCTTGACTATATTCTACCTGAATTTAGAGACCATCTGAAGAATAGATTGGGAGAATTGAACACCAATGACCAAAAACCAGATGAATTGTGGATGGCATCAAGACCATCATACTAGAAGAAAGCAAAAGGCCATTCAAAAGACAGAAAAGAAAGAAAAGACCCAAATGGATGTCAGAAGAGACTCTGAAACTTGTTCTTGAATAGAGAGTATATAATGTAAATGGAAGAAATGATGATAAAAGAGCTGAACAGAAGATTTCAAAGAGCAGTTCAAGAAGGCGAAGTCAACTAATTTAATGAAATCTGCAAAGACCTGGATTTTGTTTTGTTCTAAACAAAAGGGAAGAATTCACTTGGCATTTCTCAAGCTGAACGAACTGAAGGAAAAAAAAAATCAAGCCCTGAGTTGCAATATTGAAATATTCTATGGGTTAAATATTAAATGATGCAGGAAGCTTCGAAAGACAATGGAAGCAATGCACAGAATACTGTGCAAAAAAGAATTGGTCTATGTTCAGTTATTTCAGGAGGTGGAGTATAATCAAACACCAATGGTGAGAAGGAATAAGTCAAAGCTGCACTGAAGGAAATGGCGAAAAGCAAAGCTCCAGAAATTGATGGAATACCCAAAGAGATGTTTCAACAAATGGATGCCATGCTGCAGGTGATCAAATAGAAGTGGAATTCATCAAATGATGTCATTAACATCACAGAGAAGTAAAATCTTGCTGAAGATAATTCAAAAATGTTTGTAGCAGTATATTGACAGAGAACCTCCAGAATGCAAGTTGAATTCAGAAGAGGATGTCTAACCAGGGATATCACTGCTGGTTCGAAGCAAAAAATACCAGAAAGATGTTTACCTGTGTTTAATTGACTATGCAAAAGCATTCAAATTTGTGGATCATAACAAATCATGGATACCATTGAGACAAATGGGTATTTCAGAACACTTATTTGTGTGCATGGGGCATCTGTACATAGACAAGGAGGTTGTCATTCAAACAGAACAAGGGGATACAGCATGGTTTAAAATCAGGAAGAGAGTGCAATGGGGTTGTATCTTTCACCATACTAATTCAATCTGTATGCTGAGCAAATAATCTGACAAGATGGACTATATGAAGAAGAACGTGGCATCAGGATTGAACGAAGACTCATTAACAACCAGTGATATGCACACAACACAATCTTTTGTTGAAAGTGATGATGACTTGAAACACTTACTGATGAAGATTAAAGACTACAGTCTGCAATATGGATTACACTTCAACATAAAGAAAACAAAAATCCTCACAAATGGACCAATAAACTGTATCATGATAAATGGAGAAAAGATTGAAATTGTCAAAGATTGAAATTGTCATGTTACTTGGATCCACAATCAACACCCATGGAAGCAGCTGTCAAGAAATCAGATGTTGTATTGCACTGGGCATATTGGTTGCAAAAAGTGTTTAACAAAGTGTTGAAGAGCAAAGATGTTATTTTGAAGACAAGGTGTGTCTAACCCAAGCCATGGTATTTTCAATAGCCTCATATGCATGTGAAAACTGCATAATGAAAAAGGAAGACCTAAGAGTTGATGCTTTTAAGTTGTGGTGTTGGTGAAGAATACTGAAAAGTATGGACTACCAGAAGAATGAACAAATCTGTCTTGGAAGAAGTGTAGCCAGAATGCTCTTTGAAAGCAAGAACTGCCAGACTTCATCTCACCTACTTTGGTCATGTTGTCAAAAGAGCCATTCCCTGGAGAAGGATACCATGCTTAGTAAAATGGAGAGTCAGCTAAAAATGGAAAGACTTCAATGGGATGACACCATGGCTGTTGCAATGAGCTCAAGTATAGCAAGTATTGTGAGGATGGCGCAGGACTGGGTGGTGTTTCATTCTTGGTACATAAGGTTGCTATATGTCAGAGCCAACTAGACAGCACCTAACAAATCATGTAAATAAAAACTACTTTTTCTTTCATCAAAAGCTAGTGTCTCTGTTTCCTGGTTTCACAGCTCACTCAGCAGGGACCCACTTCAGTACAGCTTCAGAGACTCCAAGTATGCAAAGAAAAACTGCTCCATATAGTTGTTAAGGCTGTGATCTTTCAGGGCCTTTGTTAGGGCCTTCCTCCAGGGTGCTGTTGTTTGGGCTCAAACTGTCAACCTTAAATTAGTAGTAATCTGCAAATCATTTGCACTACCCAGTGACCTATTAACTATGCTAGGTGTTTAAAATACATGATTGATTTTCTTCTCCCAAAAACAGATTTGATAGCTATTTTTGCAACCATGGTTGAGGAAACATGGCAGAGAGTGGTGGCATTTCACAGTTTGTGCCACTTGAGAAGTCAGCTGGGTGTTGAAGGTCATTATATTGATGGGTAGAGCTGGATTATAGATCCACCTCCAGACTGAAACTGATTTACTCACTTCCCTTTAAGTAGTTCATAGTGTTGTTGTTGTTATGTGCCGTCAAGTCGGACCATACTCATAACGACCCCTTCTTGGGTTTCCGAGGCAGTATCACTATGGAAATAGATTGCCCCACCTTCCTGTCCAGGAGTGGCTGGTGGGTTTGAACCTCCAGCCTTCTGGTTAGCAGTCAAGTACCTTAAGCACTACACTACCAGTTCATAGTGAATAGTGGGAAATTTCCAAATATATTATAAATTTTCTAAACCTATAAGATTTAGATTACTCACCCAAAAGAACATTTAAATTCCTTACCTACTTGAAAAAAACTCAATATTTGAAATAAAAAAATATATATATCTCTAATGTGAAGGTTTTGTTTCATTATATTTTCTTAAAAGTTCTTTTTGGGGGCTAAGAAATGAAGGTTTCAGTATCAAAGAGTACATATATTTTTGGAGACCCTTGATAATCAGTAAATATTGACATTGTCTCTACATATTCTGTGGTATGGGTTGTGTTATGGGTCATGCTGCCTTATTTATAGACATGAATGTGACAAGGAATATCAGTAATTTAATTCTAATAAGAACTTTTCATGAAAATAAAGGATTATTTAATTCATAAGGGTATTTCAACCTTACAAGAAATTCTTACCTTTAAAATATTTTTATCTTTTTACACAAAAACTCAAATTTAGCTATAATCTATTATTTATATTTTATCTTATTAATTTTTGTCATTAGCTGCTCAAGCATTATCAAATCAAGTGGCTTGAGATTGGCATTCAAGGTTATAGTCAAAAGAGCTTTAATTTTCAAATACAATATTATATAGTGTAGCTATTTTTCCATAATCAAATTTATAGTAATTAAATGAAATGCATAAGCACTTTCAATCCTTCTTTCAAAGTAATCTAATTTATATTTATAACTTCATAATTATATTACATGCCAATGATTATTAGAATTTTGCACACTGAGAGTGAACAATAGATTAAAGATAGACTTTTATCTTTTCCTTGGTTATTCAATCTCACTAATTATACAGTTAATAATGATCAATTATAACTTAATGTATATAATTGTTTTATTAAATCTAAATCATAGTTAAACACTTATTTAATCTAAGTTAGTGTTATCTAACTTCATATCTCTCAGTGAATTAGAATTGTATTCACTCATCTAAAATTTTAAGAGTTTGAAATTATCTCCTATTCTGCTCTCTCCTTGTCCTCATAGAGTAGCAATCTATGTATTTGAAGAAGATGAAATCTTGTAGAATCAAATTTTAGGTTTTAAATCATTGATATTTTTTTGTCTGTTGGAAAATTGGTGTCCAAGAGCTAGAATTAATAGTTTTACATTAATGGTATAGTAATAACTTGAAAAGGAATAGCTAACTTTAACTTAGTCATTACTATGTGCTAGCCATGTTCTCAGTTTCTTTCATCATCATCTCATTTAATCTTCAAACAACTCTGCTCTGCTCTCCAGATTACTTTGAAAGGTAGGGAGTGGAAGAACCAGACATCTGAACTCTACAGTTTATTGTCTTAATCATGATTCTTTTCCCATAGCATTAATTGTCCTCAACTTCAACTTATACAGACTTAATGTCTGAAAGATGAAAATGTGACTAAAAGTTATTTACCATCTCCTTGTTATTGTCCGATTGGAAAAGCATGAATATATTTCTTGTTACATGACAAATATTTCTATAGAAGACATTTTAAAAGGAGGTTTCTCATTTATTAAACCAGAAATGATTCTTGAATTCCATTTCTGTTATTCATTTTAAGCTCATATAATTAACACTCTTACTGTCATCAAGTTGGATCCAACTCATAGTGACCCCTCCTTAGGTTTCCAAGGTGGTATCACTATGGAAGTAGATGGCCCAATCTTCCTTCTGAGGAGTGGTTCAAACCATATAATTAACAGGTGTGCTTTTTCTTTCATTTCAAATAAATCAGGAGACAAAGCAAACACATTTTAAAAGATCAAAGGCAGATATCTAGGGTAATAATGCATAAAGATAAAGAATAACATAAGAAAGTGCATCAACACAAAGAAATTTCGTTTTAAATATTTGGAGATGTGTGTGTGTGTATGTGTGTGTGAATGCATGCATATGTGAACTTTGGAGACTTCTTTGAATAACAACATAAAATATTTGTATTTTTCCTTTGTAGTTATTGAATAAGATACACTAAAGCAGAAATTCTTCAAGAAATAATTTTACTAAGCTATGGAGGAAAAAAACACACATTGTTGAGTACTCATTATTGTCACTATTGCATAAGGTGCTTAGCATATTTCCTCACCTAATTTTCTTGACAAGCTGGTGAGAGAGGTGTTATACTCCTATTTTAAGATGAGGGACAGGAAACTCAGAGATGATCAAGTAAGATGACGAGACTATAACAACAAAAAAAAAAACTCACCACCATGGAGTCATATCCGACTTCATAGCAACCCCTCCTTGGGTTTCCAAGGTGGTATCACTGTGGAAATAGATTGCCCAACCTTCCTTCTGAGGAGTGGCTGGTGGTTTTGAACCTCCAGCCTTCCGGTCAGCAGTCAAATTCCTCAGGCACTACACCACCCTTATTGGAGGACAGACCTATCTAAAACCAAAATCTGTCTTTCTCACTCCCCCTTTTAAGAACTTTATAGCTTTCAAATAATTTAAATAACAGAACATTCACAAATAGAAGATTGTATTATCCTTTGTGTACTACATATGACATTTTTATATACTGAATAACACACATAGATGAATATACACTTAGAAGACACCATCTGTACATTCAAAGACTGAGTTCTGTGAATGCAAAACAAGATGTGTGATCTATTAGTATTTGAACATGCTGATTAATAATACCTAATTTTCATGTGTGCTATATCATTTGTCTCCAAAACTGATTTCATGTTAAATAATTTTGCAATGATCTCATTTTTATTTAGATGTCCCATATGGAAATATAAAATCTGGATATTATTAACAGTTTTCATAAGCTTTTAAACTTATGAATTGACCTCAGAGTCAATTCTGAAAAAAACATTGGTGGATTATCGGTAAGTCCACAAAATGTGGTTTTAGTACACATATAATGAATGTTAAAACTTTTAGATTGATAATAATTTACACATTTATAAATCTCCAATAAAATATAATCATAATTTGATAAATCTCAAAGAAATGGTCACTTTCAACAGAATTCTTCACATTCACTAGAATAGGAAGCATTTTTACACTCAACACACCTGGGCTTATGATATCAGCTCCCTTCAAAGCAATGCCTTCCAGAAGCTCTGTCAAGTTGACAGATGAATTCAAGTCCTGGCATCAGGTCTGGTGGCCTGGCCTCCAATGAGATACAGTGACTCATTTTGCTTCCTTGCTTAATATCTTCTCTAGATGGAAGACTGGAGAGATGATATCTGGAAGGTGACTTGGAGAAAATGGTGGTAATTTAGCAGCAATTTCGGTGGCTCCTATACCCCAGTGGGAGTCATTCCATTCCATCATAAGTGCAAGCATTGATCAAACATCTAAGTAGGGAGGAATATGTGCTCAACATGGAGTTAAGTTGGAGAAATGGATAAAATACACAGAGCTGATTCCAACCTAACAGGAAAGACTGTGCACGAGATGTGATGTGTATACACATAGAAATGCAGAGCTGCAGAGAAGACTTAGATTAAATCACATCTGATGTCGCTTTCAGTATTCTCTTTCTCTGCTATTTCCATCTTTGGAGTAGAACTGACAAACAGACATGAGCCCAGAATGATGAGTGAGACAAGTGATAGACTGAGAAAATGAAACTCAGTTCCCTTTCTTGCTTTTTCTCATTCTTCTTAGTAAAAAAGCAGGAACACATTGATCTCCAGATCCTTATAATAGGATATTCACATTTTCATTTGTGATTCTAATCACTTTTTAAAAATTATTTTGGTGAAAAATGAAAAAAAAATTTTCTCAACCTATCTTTAAGAGGACTTAGTAAAAAATATATATATTCCACTGCTGTTGAGTCAGATCCAACTTATAGCCACCACTCCTTGGGTTTCCGAGGCAGTATTATCACGGAAGTAGATTGCCCAACCTTCCTTCCGAGGAGTGGCTGGTGGGTTTGAACCACCAGACTTCTGGTTAAGTCAAATGCCTTAAGCACTATGCTACCAGAGCTCCCAAAATATATACATATACCCTTACCAAATATAAAAACACAATAAATATAACTCAGTTTCATAATAATGTTAATGAAAACTACAAAATATATCTAAGCTTCATTCACTTATTCAATTAGTTTTAGTATTTCTTAAGGAAATTTTAATGAACATGTACCAGTCAATACCTTGGTTTACCTGATGATATAGTTGGAAAACTCATTGGGACAAAAAGACACAAATTAAAATAAGCAGACACGGATTTACCATAGATCTAAAGAAACTTTAAGCTCCAGGTCACCCATATGCATAACACTTCCAAGGAGATCTGCTAGGGAGACATCTTGTTGTTGTTATTATTGTTACCCTGCAGAGTCTGACCCAACTCATAGCGACCTGTCCTCAGATTTCCGAAGCGATATCACTACGGAAGTAGATTGACCAACCTTCCCTCTGAGGAGTGGCTGGTGGGTTTGAACCACCAGCCTTCTGGTTAGCAGTCAAGTGCCTTGGGCACTACTCTACCAGAGCTCAGGAAACATCTTAGCAATGCATTTTTTGTAATCATCTGTTTGTGTAAAATTTGCAAAAGATATATGACTACAATAATTTCTTGCCAGTAAATCTTCTCTATTATATTTCTCCATAGCTGTTGATATGCTAAGGTGATTTTGAGCATTTTGGGCATCTGGTTAAGGGAAAGCTGAGTCAGGGTTTCATTTAGTTTTGGTCCAGTGGGATATATTTATCCAGTTTGCAGTCACTTCTCTGTCTAGATGTAGGGGTCCTGGTGTAGTAATGGATTTCAAGAATACTATCTCTTCTGGTGCCAACTCACCGAGCTTTGTGAAACAAAGGTCAGTTCAGAGGCACTATTATGGCACAAGCATATACTATGACACCTAACATATGTGCAGAGAGTAGGATCCAAAGCTTCAAATGAACAAAGCCAGAAACTAGTCTCTGGAAAAGTTTTCCAATCAGTAAATGTATATAACTGTAAGGAGGGGATTTTGTCTTAACTATACACAGTCAAAAATAAATTTTCTCCTGTCATTTCTATAATGCAGCAAAGACTTTTCTTCTTTGCTTTATATATGTTGTTGTTGTTGTTAAGTGCCATCGAGTCATTTCTGACTCATAGCGACCCCATGCACAGCAGAACGAAACACTGCCCGATCCCGCACCAGCCTCACAATCCCCGCTATACTTGAGCCCATCATCACAGCCACTGTATCAATCCATCTCCTTGAAGGCCTCCCCCTCTTTTGTCGACCCTCCACCCTACCAAGCATGAC
>NW_006921606.1:10681872-10699299 GCF_000298275.1 Orycteropus afer afer
CAAGTTTGTCCTGCTGTTGGAGACCTCTCGTATCCCCCCCACCTGGGTCCCTGTGGCTGACTGTTCCTCTGTCTGGCTTCCTGTCTTTTAATCCCCTTTCTCCTGCTCTTCTGGCCTGTTTCTTTGGGCGTCCCTGAGTTTCCCCTCCTCACCTAATCCCTTAGGCTGATTGCTCTTCTCTTTGGCTTCCTGAGTTTTATCCCCTTTCTCCTGCTCTTCTGGCCTGCTACTCTATGCTACGCCCGTGCTTACCTTGCTCCCGGAGACCCAGTCCCTCTCAGGAGGGTAACAAGGGAAAGTGTTCAGTGACAAGATCAGTGAGTAAGCACAAGCCTGCCCGTGCTTACCTCACTCCCGGTTACTAAGCACAAGCCCGCCTGTGCTTACCTTGCTCCCGGGGACTAAGCACAAGCCCGCCCGTGCTTATCTTGCTCCCGGAGACCTGATGAACAGTTTAGGTGAAATGCAATAAGATATATATATATATGTATATATTTTGTAATGAGATTTTCACAAAGTGAAATTTATAGAATTCCTGTTTCTGTACCACAGTCCTATGTTGTTGTTGTGTTATGTGCTGTCGAGTTGGACATCTTTGACAACACATACATTGAAATAAGAAACATTATATGATCACTGTTTAGATCAGTGACTTTGATGACAGTGAGGAAGACTGAAGTGGAGGAGAAATGAAGACTATATTCTAAGAAATGAATTGATCACCCTGCATCAATGGTCCCAACTTTACATTGGAAAAATCAGCAAAAAAAGAGACAGGGAGGAATCCTGTGTTGAACAACTAATAAAAACTGGAAATAGTGAAGACTCAGGTATTTTGGTACATGAGGATCCATGATGCTAGTGCTTTGTGAAAACATTCCACAATATGATATGACTTCTTAATGTTTGAAGAAACTGGAAAGTCTAACACAACACTAAAAGTTTAAAAAAAATTACGAAATGTTTGTATTATTTTTACAACTTTGGGACTGTAAGCTGTACAAATTTCATTAGTTTTTCAAAGTCTATATGACTAGTCCTATTTTGTATAACTGAAATCAAACTCTTCCATAACTTATGAATATATTGCCCAGTCCATTTATGAAAAAGTTCTCATAAACTTCAGAAGATGGATGTGGATGTGGAAAAACTTGCCTTGCTACGCTTTCAAGTTGATATTTTTCTTCACACAGTTCCCTGATCAGATGGATAATGTTTTCTTTGTAGATTAGATGATATACAGGTATACAGTGAGAGTCAACACAAGCAGGGTCACAGTTTAGGTGAAATGCAATAAGATATATTATGATAGGAAGATTTTGCATATCAATAGGCATAAGATACATTCTTCAGTTATTATGTTTTTAATCATTCATCTCTTTATCCATTACTTCATTTATTTATTGATACATTAAACATCTATCATCTGCATCTCTACTGTGTTTAGCACCAAGAAATTCCAAATTCAAGATACTGATATTTTTTCTGCCAATATATTTAAGTGGTCCCAAAAAATAACATCATCAAATTTCTAGATATAATATTAAAACATCTATGAGTAGGCACTGCAAAAGGAACAGAAAAAATCAGATACTGAGGGGAGTCGACACTTGGAAGAAGGAAACAATACTGGGCTAATTTTTTGTCCTTTTATCCAAGTGAAGGCTCTTGTCTGTATTACACGAAATTGTTAAAACTCCAATGAGAAACCCACAGTCTTACTGTTCGACAAACCAGAGGATAGAGACTGAGGCAGGGATAGACACTGGAAATCAATCATCAGGTGATGGGAGAGAGGCTTGGGAAAGAATCATAGAAGCTAAACAATAAATTCTCTTTATAAAGTTTGTTCAAATCTTTCGCTGACATCTGTATCATACATGTACAGGATATAATCCAATCAAGCCAGCTAAGGCTAAAAGAATTAAACTGAGATTTGATCTATTAGAATTCATTATTTTGAATTTTTGAAAACCAAAAATCACTGGAGATAGAAAGGAAAAGAAACAAAACAAAACAATTACCTATTCTTAGGAGAAAAGAAAAAGAATACCAACAACAAAGTACAAGATGGTCCAGATGTTGAAATTAATAGAAAGGTTTTTATAGCAGTTATTCCCATGATGCTCAGTAAGGTAAAATAAAATATTCTCAACAAAGAAATACACTTTATGAAAGAGAATGAAATAATAACTCTAGAACTGAAAACTAAAATATCAAAATATAGATATTGATATAGATATATTGGATAGCCTTGACAGAAGAATGAAGATGAGAAAACAAAGCAAACCAACAAAATCAATGAATTTGAATTTAAGACAATTGAAAATACTCAAATGAGAAAATATAGAGAAAAATAAACTTTTTTTTTTTTTAAAAAAAAAAAAAAAAGCCCTAGAGAACAATGGGACAATATTGAAAAGTCTCATATATTGGAGTTACGGAGCAGAGAAAGATTTGAATTATTAGCCAAACATTTCCCAAATTTACTTAAATACTTGAACTTACAGATTTAAACAACTTATTGAAACCCAAGCAAGCTAAATGCACAGAAAAACACACATTACTGTCAAATTGCTTAAGAAACTTTAAACTAAACATTCTAATTAAAAAGTAGATATTTTAAAATGTATAAAAAAGAAACATCTGATTAGCTGTTTCTTACAACAAATACGTTTCACACATAAACACATGGATAAATTCTAAGTAACTGGATGAAAAGGATGTACAATGTAAGCTGCAAACTAAGGATGTTGGAATAGTTAATAAATACAAATTAGATTTCAAGGCAAAGTGTATCATCATATAAAAAGAGGCACATTTCATAGTGAGATAAGAGTCCATTTATCAGGAAGACATAATCATCACAAAAGTATATATATATAAAACAACAGATGTATAAAGTATTAAATTCAAAATTAAAGAGAGAGAAACAAGCAATCCCATAATTTTAGTTAGATTTTAGATCTTAATATCTTTCTTTCAGTAATTCATTAAAAAAAAGACCAAAATACTCCTGCTATTAATAATGACAAGTAAAAGATTTGAATAATACTATCACCTACTCTGAAGTATTTGGTGTCTAAGAGCATTACAAGGAGGCCTAATGGCTCGATAGTTTAGTACTCAGCTGCTAATTGAAAGATTGGCAGTTAGAACCCCAACAGCTGCTCTGCAGGGGGAAAGGATCTAGCTGTCTGCTCACATAAAAATTAACAGGCTAGGAAATCCTATTGAGCAGTTCTCAGAACATGAAAAAATAGAAATCATACAAAGTACGTTTGTCAAATCGTTTCCTACTTATACAGATCCCTCCTTTGGTTTCCAAGGTGGTATCCCTACTGAAGTACATTGTCCAATCTTCCTTCCAAGGAGTGGTTGGTGGGTTTGAGCTGCCAGCCTTCTGGTGAGCAGTCAAATGCCTTAGGCACTACACCACCAGAGCTCCCTTCTAATCAGAATAAGATTAAATTAGAGTTCAATTAGCTATCTAGGAAAATGTTTGAAATTTAAAAGATCTACAGCTTCTAAATAACCTGCAAGTGAATGGAAATTGCAATGTATTTTGAACTGAAATTTTAATAAAAATACATATCAAAATTGTGAGATGCAGCAAAAACAGTGTTTACAGAAATTTTTATAGGTGTACATGCTTATATTAAAAAAGAATGGTCCAAAGTCAAAGACATCAACTTCCACTTAAAACTGTGGGAAAAAAAAGTAGGTAAAGGAAGGAAATAGTGAAGGTAAGAGCAAAAATCAGCAAGAGTAGGATTGACAAGAGAAAATAAACAACAGAGAATATTAAAACAATTTAGATAACATTTGAAGCTAAAAGATTTTTCTTTGAAAATAGCAACAAAATCTAAAATCCTTAGCTAGATAAGATCTAGGAGGGAAAAAAAAATGAGAAAACAAATTATTAATTAATATGGGGTTATCACAACAGATTGCAAAGACATTAAAAAGATAGTAATGGCATAGTGGTACAATGAAATAACATACCAAAGAATTCAACAAATGAACAAATTTGTTTAAAAAGCTTCATAGCTGCAGAAGAAAAAGTGGAAAATGTAACAGCTTTGTATCTATTGAGAAATTCAATTTATTATCAAAAACCTTCTCCAAAAATACCACACAAAGATATATCCAGGTCCAGATGGTTTCATCAGTAAATCCTAGCAAGTATGTAAGGAAAAAAACACCAATCTTATGCAAACTCATTCAGAAATAGAGGATAGAAGAATAATTCCTTGGTATTTTATGAAGACTACATAACCCTAGTGCCAAAACTAGACAATGATATTACCAAAAATTATTAGAGCTGTACATACCTTATATTCATTGATATGAAGATTACTAATAACATTAATGGGAGCTCTGGTGGCATAGTGGCTAAGGCACTTGACTGCTAACCAGAAGGCTGGCGGTTCAAACCCACCAGCCACTCCTCGGAAGGAAGGTTGGGCAATCCTACTTCCATAGTGATACTGCCTCGGAAACCCAAGGAGGGATCGCTATGAGTCAGGGCCGACTCTACGGCAAATAACAACAACAACGATAACATTAATAAATTGAATCCAGCAGTATGAAAAGATAACGCATCATGATTGAATGTGCTAAATAAGGAGTAAGTTTGGTTTAACATTCAGTAATTAACATAATTCTCCATAATAAATCAAACACAATAAATGTGAAAAATCAAATTGTTGTTTTTAATGGATGAAGAACACATTTAATGTCCATTCAGGATAAGAACTCTCATCAAATTGAGAAAATGAAAATATCATCAACCTGACAATGAACACATCCTAGAAAAAAACTCCCCCAAAAAACCAAACTCCCTGCCATCGAGTCAATTCCAACTCACAGTGAATTCCTTTGGGTTTCTGAGGCAGTAAATCTTTATGAAAGTAAATTGCCCCATCTTCCTTCCATGAAGTGTCTGGTGGGTTTGAACCACCAACCTTCTGATTCACAATCGAAAGCCTTAGGCACCATGCCATCATAGCTCCTTTGAAACTAAAGCTAACAACTTATTTAATGATGAGATATTGAATGATTTCTCCCAAGTTCAGAAAAAGACTACCCACTAGTAACATTTCTATTTAATTTTCTTTATAACTAGTTTATTGAGATATGCCACATAACATGAAATCTACCCATTTTTAGTGTATTCAGAGTTATTCAACAGTCACCTCTATTTAATTTTATGATATTGTCATCATTCCAAAAATAACACCTATATTCATTAGCATCATTATCCTTCTTTCTTTCTTCCAGCCCCTGGCAACTACTAATCTATGTTCTGTTTCTATGCTTACTCTAGAGAGTTCATATAAAGGGAATTGTGGAGCATATGGCCTTTTGTGTCTGTCTGCTTTCACTTAGCATGTTTTCAAGGTTCATTCATGGTGCAGAGTGCTATCTTTCATTTTTTTGTATAGCTGAATATTCCATTGTGGTTAGGTGCTGCTGAGTTGGCTCTGATTCATCGTGACCCTAAGCGCAACAGAATGAAACATTGCCCAATCATGTGCTATCCTCATAAGACTTGCTATACTTGAACGCATCCTTGCAGTTACTGTTGTCAATCCATCTTGTTGAGGGTCTTCCCTTTTTCGCAGCCCCTCTACTTTACCAGGCATGATATCCTTCTCCATTCAGAAGGGAATAGTCCTTTCTGCAAACATGATTAAAGTAGATGAGGTAGAGTCTGGCCATTCTTGCTTCCAAGAAGAATGCCAGTTGGACTTCCAGATTTGTTCGTTCTTCTGGTAGTCTGTATTTTCAGTAATTTTAATCAACACCACAATTCAAAGGCATCAACTCTTCTTTGGTCTTCCTTATTCATTGTCCAGCTTTCACATGCATATGAAGTGATGGAAAATAAGATAGTTTAGGTTAGGTCAGGTGCACCTTAGGCTTCAAAGTAGCATCTTTGCTCTTCAACACTTTAAAGAAGTCTTTTGCAGCAGATTTACCTAGTGCAATATGACATCTGATTTCTTGACTGCTGCTTCCATGAGTGTTGATTGTGGAATCAAGTAAAATGAAATCTTTGACAACTTCAACCTTTTTTCCATTTATCGTGATGCTGCTTATTGGCCCAGTTGTGAGGATTTTCATTGTCTTTATGTTGAAGTGTAATCCATACTGCAGACTATAGTCTTTGATCTTCATCAGATAGTGCTTCAAGTCATTTACACTTTCAGCAAGCAAGGTTGTGTTGTCTACATGTTGCGAGTTGTTAATAAGTCTTCCTCCAGTCCTGATGCCATATTCTTCTTCATGTAGTCCAGCTTCTTGGTTCGTTTGTTCAGCATACAGAATGAATTAGTATGGTGGAAGGATACAACCTTGACATACACTCTTCTTGATTGTAAACCATGTGGTATCCCCTAGTTCTGTTAAAACAGCAGTATCCTGGTCTATGTACAGATTGCTACAAGCACATTTTAGTGTTCTGGAATTCTCATTCTTTGCAACATTATCCATAATTTGTTATGTTTCACACAATGGAATGTTTTTGCATAGTCAATAAAATACAAATAAACATTGTTCTTGTATTTTTTGCTTTCCACCAAGATTCATCTGACATCTGCAACGATATTCCTTATTCCACGTCCTCTTCTGAATCCAGCTTGCATTTCTGGAAGTTCCATGTCAAAATATCGTTGCAATCAATTTTGAATTATCTTCAGCAAGATTTTACTTGCATGTGATATAAATGATATTGTTGGATAATTTCCACATTCTGTTGGATTACTTTTCTTTGAAATGGGTACAAATATGGATATCTTCCAGTCAGGTAGCCAGGTAGCTGTCTTCCAAGTTATTTGGCACAGACAAGTAAGTGACTCCAGCACGACATCCGTTTGTTGAAACATTGCAATGACTCTTCCATCAACTCTCAGAGCCTTGTTTTTCACGGATTCCTTCAGTGCAGCTTTGTCTTCTTTGGCTTCTTCTTGTATGGATATATCACTATTGTTCATCAATTGATGGACATTTTGGTTGTTTCCACTTTTGGAAACTTTGAATGTTTTTACCAGCACTAATGTAAAATTTTGTGTAGATATATATTTTGGAGTATCTTCATATGTCATCAATCCTAGGTATGGAATTGTTGGGTCATAATGTAACTCAACATATTTAGATAATGCTTTCCAAAGTGGCTGTACTATTTTACATTCTCACCAACAATGCGTTATGGTCCCAATTGCTCAGTATCCTCATCAAAACTTGATATTGTCTGTCTTTTTTATTATAGCCATTCTATTTGGTGTAATGTTGTATCTTATTACAGTTTTCATTTGCATTTGTCAAATAAATACTAACGTTTAGCATCTTTTCATAAACTTGTTGGCCATTTCTTTATCTTCTTCAGAGGAATGTCTATTCAGATACTATGCCCATTTTTAATTGGGTGATTTATCATTTCACTGTTGAGGTTTATTATTTCTTTACATATTCTGACAATTTCCTTTTAAAACAAATGATTTGCAAAAATTTTCCCCGTTGTGTGGGTTTTTGTTTAATTTTCTTGATGTTTAAGTACTTGAATAACAATGAGTAAGTTTTTTTTAATTTGATTGTGTGCAATTTATCTATTTTGTTTTATTATTTGTACTTTTGTTTTCATATCTTGTCTAATTCAAAGTCACAAAGATTTACTCTTATGTTTTCTTTTTAGTATTGTACAGGTTTTGCTCTTACAATTAGATCTATAATCCGTTTTGGGTTACTTTTGGTATTAGGATGAAATGAATGCCTTTATGTAGGCTTTTTCCTTGCTTTATTTGAAAAACAGCTTGCGAGGTTTTTTTTTTTTTGCCTGAGTACCAGCCACTACTTTTAAGGAAGGTTGGGCAATCTACTTCCGTAGTGATACCGCCTTGAAACCCATGGAGGGGTCACTAGGAGTCAGGTTTGACCTGATGGCACATAACAACAACAACAAAAAGCCTTGAGGAGTTACCTTTGCCCTTGTTTTCTATCCCAGAGGGTTTATTACTTCTGTCCAGGGTGACTGATTTTTCCTGGATAAGCTTCAAACAATCTGAGGTTTGATACCCCTTTTTTGGCTCTGGGCTGCAGCCTACCCTGTGGTGGTATGCAACTTTCAGATATTGGTCAATATTTGCATGTAAATAAAGTGACTCTGGCCTATTATACAAATGAGGTACCTATGGCCTACTCAGATGGCATTGGTCAATTTGAGGCTTTGGTGGAAGGGTCATGCCTTGAACTTAATCAGAAGTTGGCTTATATCTGCAATCAAACCCACAGAAGGGGACAGAGAGTATGGGAAGGAAGAAAGAAGAGAAAGTGAAAAAGAGGAGACAAGGAATTCCCTGAAAGGCTGTGACATAGGCTGAGGACTGTAATGATGAAGACACTGAGAGTCCCAAAAGATGGCTTTAAAGAAGTACCTTCAAAAATGGTAGCTGGGATTTTGAAAGGTATTTCATTAATCTATAGATAATTTAAGGAATATTTCAGTCTTAACAATGTTAAGTCTTCCAATTCATGAATAGAGAAAGTCTTTTTGTTTACTTATATCTTTTTTTTTTTTTTTTTTTTTTTTTTTTTTTTTAGTTATGTTTTGTAGTTTTCAGTGTACAAATACTGAACTTCTTTGGTTAAATTTATGTTTAAGTGTTTTATTTTTCTTGATGCTCTTATAAATGAAATAGATTTTGTGTTTTCATTTTTGTATTGTTAAGTAATAATGCTTAGAGATAATATTGATTTTAGTATATGATCTTGTATCTTTCATCCTTACTGACATTGTTTATTAGTCTTAATACTTGTTTGTAGACTTGTCATAATTTTCTATATACAATATCATGACATTTATGCTTAGAGATTGGTTCATATCCTTTTCAGTTTAGATATCTCTTATTTCTTTGTCTTGAATAATTGTTCAATTCCCAGAAAAAATTGAAATAGAGGCAGTGAAAATGAATATATTTGTTTTGCTCCTGATCTCAGGGAAAACATTCAGTTTTTTACCACAAAGTAGGATGTTAGCTGTGGAATTTATGCAGATGGGCTCTATCAGATTGATGATATTCCCTTCTATTCTTAGTTTATTGAATGAATTTACTGTGAAAAAATGTTGCATTTTGTCAATTATTTTTCTGAGTCTATTGAGATGAACATGTGGTTTTGGCTTTTATTCTATTGAATGATGTATTGCATTAGTTGATTTTCATATGTGAAACCAATCATGCCCTTCTGAGATAAATTTCACCTATTCATAACATATAATCCCTTTTATATGTTGATGAATTCAGTTTGCTAGTATTTCTTGATTCTCTTCTCTCTTTTAATATCAACGCTCATATTCATATGGGTCTGTAGTTTTCTTCTCTTATGATGTCTTTGCCTGGTTTTCATATTAAGGTAATGCTGGTTACATAGAATGAGATGGCAAGTGTTTTTTTTTTTTTTTTTAATGACTTAATACATGGTCTATCTTGAGAATATCAATGTGCACTTGAGAGTAATATGTATTTTATTGTTAATAGGTGGAATATATATAGCTGTCATTTATGATGGTGTTCAGGTATTCTATTTTCTAGTACACCTGCTTCCTGCTTCCATTATTGAAAGTTGAGTATTGGATTCCCAAATATTATTGTGGAATTGTCAACTTCTCCCATTATTTCTTTTGGTTTTTGATTACTGCATTTTGTGATTCTGTTGTTAGGTGCATATATGTTTATAATTGTTATATATTCCTGATACAGTCATCTTTTTCTAATTATAAATTTTCTCCTTTTTCTCTTAGTAGCAGTTTTTTCTGTTAAAGTCCATTATGTCTTATATTAGTATAGCAAATTCAGAGTATGTCTGTGAACAGGGGGATAGACTAAGTTTTCTTAGATGGTAATAGATAGCAATAAACTTAAAAGAAAAAAAATAAATTTGATTTCACTAAAATTTAAAACCTCTATTTATTAAGGAAATGAATCAGAAACCATAGACAGGAATAAAATAATTTCATAAGATGTATCTTACAAAACTCTGTTGGGGATATACAATTTGTTGTTATAACTCAATAATAAAAAATAAAACATCCCAAACCCCCCCCCAAAAAAAAATTGACAGAAAATATGATCAGGTACTTCACAAAGAAAGGTAAAGGAATTAGCCAGTAAGCAATGAAAATCTATTCAACATCATTAGCCATCGGGGATTTTCAAATTAAAATTTTAATTGGATACCTTACACACCCACAATAATTGCCAAAATTAAAAAGAAAAAATGACTGAAAAAAATAAAATGTTGGAGAGTAGATGGAGCAACAAAAGCTCTCACATGTTATTGGGAAGTGTAAAATTATAGTCACTTTTGGGGAAAAAAATCAGTTATTTTGGTAATTCTAAACATTCTCCTTTCTTTTTCCAGCAATTCTACTTCCAGTTATTTACCCAAAAACTTGTCAAGAAAATTTTTATTAGTTTCATATATAACAATAGGTGTCTACAATAGGTGAAAGAGTAAATAAATAAACCATGGCATATTCAAGCAATGATATACTAACCAAAAAACCGAACTCACCACTGTACAGTCGCAGTAACACTATGGAAGTAGATTGTCCAACCTTCCTTCCAAGGAATAGCTGGTGGGTTTGAACCACCAGCCTTCTGGTCAGCAGTCAAGTGCCTTAGGCACTATGCTACCAGAACTCCTAACGATGATATACTACTCACCCTTGAAAAAATGGAATGCATTGATATGTGCAACACAGAGAAATATGGTTATATCTCAAAAATAGGAGAGTGAGAGAATATAGACACAAACATATATATAATACTGTGTGATATCCTGTAACTGAAAAAGATATATTTTGGGAAAAAGAAAATGGTTCACTCTGGAAGTAATGGGCAAGGATGAGAGAACATTTCTGATGATATTATTTGGTATCATCGATGTTTGGTTTGCACAGGTGGTTAAGGCCTGAATCAGAATTCATCAAAGAGTACATTTAAAGACTTCAGGTATTAAAAAATGTGACATTTCCCCCTAGAGGAAAAGAAAAATAATAAATAAATATGGGGCTCCAGTTAATTTTATGCATACTGAAGTGTTTGAGTGAAGTTTATTGATCTTCAGCTTATGTTGGAATACATAAAACAATCAGATGGATGAGTTTTTTGATAAAGTGATGATGCAGGGACAGAGAAATGGCAACGTTAGTAAAATAAAATAGTAAATGTAGAATAACTTTGAGTATATGGATGTATACTTTAAAATTCTTTCCACTTCTTTTTGTAATTTATGATTTTCAGAATATAACTTTTTGGAGCCAAAGAAAATACAGATCAGCAATTAAGAAGTTCAAAGACTAGGAAGACAGACTTTTAATAATTGAAACTGTAATACAGTGATGACTGCAGAGATAGAAGTGTGCTCATAAGGTGCCAGGTCTGGTTATAGCGGATTGAGGTCAGGAATTTAGAATTTATCCTGTGATGAACGGAGTCATTGAAGGACAACAAAATATTCCCAGAAAACTCTCTTTGACCAAAACCAGCCTTGCCTGGGGTGTCTGGCATGTGACTATGATGATAGTCTTACTTCTGCAGCCATTATTGTGTCTGTCTTGAAATAACATTGCCAACTGCAGTCCAGAGCAATGACTGGCTTACCCTAGGTCTCTTAAGAATCAGCCAGATGTCCCAGGGACATTCCAGGCCATGGTCAGTTTCTAGAGTGGCTTGGCCAACACCAATGACTACCAGTAAGACTGTGAGCTTAGCCCTCCCCCTTACCTGGGGAGGAAAGCAACACATTTCTCTATATTATGGTTTCATTGATTTCATAAAAACTTTCTCTTTCATCAGAAAATTTCTAGGACAGCTTAGTAACGAAAATAACACTGAAATAGTGCTATCATTTTAAAATAAAGCAATCAAATTTTACATTAAACCTAAGCTCCATGAGGAGTTATTTGAGATCATTCTACTTGCACCTGGATGTAGAACTGGATTAGCAGCAGATATCATTGGTGATTCATCTTTAAGTTAATGAGCCAATTTAGAAAGGAAGAACAAAATGTTTTATCCTGTTACTTAAAAAATAAATACAACTAAATTTCAGAATGACGGTGTGTGGCTATCAGATACCATTGGCTGAAATGTGGCTTGTTCAGATTCTAATGATGTACAAACATCTAAAAGTGAATTAAAGGTACCCATAAGGAAGAATAATGGAGGCATAAAAATGTACATAAAAATGTACCTAGGAGCTCTGGTAGCATAGTGGCTAAGTCACTTGCCTGCTAACCAGACGGCTGGCGGTTCAAACCCACCAGCCACTCCTCGGAAGGAAGGTTGGGCAATCCTACTTCCGTAGTGATACTGCCTCGAAAACCCAAGGAGGGGTTGCTATGAGTCGGGGCCGACTCGACGGCACATAACAACAACAACAAACAACAAAAATGTACCTAATGTGACAATGACACTGAGGATTAATTCTGAGGTGATTAAAGGAAGTGGCCCAGGAAGACATCCCAGGAAGCAACTTGTTATATAATACAGTTCTTAAGCAACCCCAGACTGCAAACAAGAGACGCACTTAAACTGTTTATGATCCCAAGAAAATTTCAGCACTATTTGTGATCAATTTTGAAGACTTACTCATATACATATTTATTACCATGGTGTTGGAATGTTGCCCAAATCTTTAGTGCCCTTTTTCTATTTCCTAATAAATTCAAGACAATAACAAATTCTTATTCATTACTTAATAAATCATTCCCAGCTCTGAAACAAATGTTTGGATTGAAAAATATGGAGCTCAACTGCTATTGGAAGGACTAAAATGTCCCTAACTCCTACATAGCTGAGTATGCACTTGACTGATGGGACGAGTGCAAACTATATGAACCATCTCCTTGGAAATGTATCTTCCCTTAGATACTGATTTCTACATTCATACTGAGGAGTTAATCATTTGCTATTGGCAAGAAACAAATGCAACCATTTTCCCACTGACATAGTGTCTACATCTCTATAGATTTTTTAAAGTAAATAGATTCAAGCAGTATCAGACTGAAGGCTTAGGAAAAATAATCGCAGATTCTTCTCTTTAGAGCTATTTGTCCTCTTGCTCCTGATTTTCATCAATTCTCTGTAATTTTTACCCACTCCATCTCAGGATCGTGAGTTATCATTGGTTGCCACTGGAACACTCCAGGGCAATTTGTCTTATTGAAACATGAGCTGGCCTCATGGCTGTGAATAAACATCCACTCTCTAATATATCATATATTCTCTAAAATTCTCTCCTCTCCTAACTCATATCATGGGGCCAATAATTCTGTCTTAGAATTGATGAGTCTAGAAATTGTTCTCTTTTGTATTACAAAGGGCTAAGGCTTTTTTAACACATTCATTTCTAAAATTTGCATTAGACATTGCCTCAAAACCAAATAATGAAAGTATGCCCTTTTGTGTGAATAAGAGTTACTTTGGTGTAGGTGAGGGTTGAGCACAGATCTTGAAGTGACACTAGAGCAGATCAACCCCTGAATTAAACACATTTTTTTTTTCCTTTTTTTGAATGGTGCTAGTTTGGTAAGAATGAATTGATTTGAAAGGCTATAGCTATGTTGATTATGAAGGTACCATGTGTGTTTTGTTCTGTCAGAAATTTTATGGTTAAATGGTGATACACTTGATTTTGTTTTGATATCCATTAAGTATGATACTTCTTTATTTCAATGTATAGCAGCAATTATTTCAATAGTAATAAAACTTATTAGTAATAAGGGGAAAAACTGGCCAAGTTTAAGGTTCATTGTAGAATTATAACAGTGCAAACAAACAAAAATAGTGTTTTCTTCTGACTCACTGACACTTTTTGGATAAAGACATTTTCAAAGGCAAAAAACACTTGCAAAATAGTTATTTTTCATATATATATATATATATATATATATATATTTACACATACATATATTTAGTTTAAGAGCTTGTTTTACATTCAACGTAACATGTACATTTAGTTTCATTCCCCATTCACCATGTCCAACCCTAACCCAGTCTCCTCCCCTCCCTACTCTATAACCTTCCCCCTGTGCCCCTCATAATTAGGCACTCCTGTTTGTCCTGCATTTCTTCAGTTTGAATGTTGGTCCTCTGGTGTCCCATGTTCTATTGCTCTAAGGGATGTATTACCATAGAGTATGTGGGTGCATCATCCTGGGTTGAGTAGTCTGCGTGTACATCTTGCTAACTATTGGGCTGAGAGCCTGCCCCTGAGGGCGAGTTTTATTCCAGGCGCCGAATGTATTCCAGGGCCATAGTATTCAGAGTCTCACCAGATTTCATCTGACCAGTAATTCTGGTCATTATTGAGTTTTTGGATTTTGTTCTATGTTTTCCCTCCCACTCTATCCAGGATCTCCAGATTTTATCCTTTCCTGAGTGGCTGGCATTGGTAGCTGGGCACCATCTAGTTCTTCTGGTCTTGAGGTCTACCATGTCCTAGGGCTGATTACTTCCAAATGCCTTTTTTTTTTATTTTCATTCTTCTTCAACAGGAAAATTATTTTTAAAGGCCTTTTGGACATTAAAATTATTTCTATAAGGCAACAATTTTGTGAGATGAATGCAAACACATCAGAAACATATGTATTGAATATGCCTTAAAGTATACATGAGCTCAGAATTAAGAAAGCTAGTCATTGGTAAAACCAATCTTGAATTCTACCAAAGGCAAAATATTTGAAAAATGGTTTGATATATTTTCAATGTTAATTACCAGGAAACAATGACAATGCTCATTTTTATTATTAACCTCACTATCATTTGACAATAGGCAAATTACATTCCAACACTTATTGTCAATGGGCACTATATATATCAGAATCAATTACAAACACCATGTACATGAATCTCTGGGCCTTAATGGGATCTACCAATAGAATTGTAAGAGTATAATACTCATTGTAATTTGCATAGGAGAGAGGAAGGTAAATGTTCTTATAACTTTCAGATCCTCATAGAAAGACTTCTGCCTGAGAGGTAACCATGAATGTTGTTGTTGTTAGAAGCTGTCGAGTCACTTCCAACTCATAGCGACCCTATGTATAGCAGAACAAAACACTGCCCCATCTTGTGTCAACCACATGATCCTCGCTACAACTGAGCCCACCATTGCAGCCATGGTGTCTATCCATCTTATTGAGAGCCTTACCCTTTTTCGTTGACCCTCCACTTTACCAAGCATAACATCCTTATCCAGGTAATAGTCCCTTCTGACAAGATGACTAAAGTAGGTGAGATGAAGTCTGGCCATTCTGTCTTCCAGGGAGCATTTCTGTTGCACTTCTTCTAGGACAGATTTGTTAGTTCTTTTAGCAGTCCATGGTGCTTTCAGTATTCTTTGCCAACACCACAACTCTAAAGCATAGACATTTCTTTGATCTTTTTGTTCATTATCCAGCTCTCACATACATATGAGGCTATTGAAAATACCATGGCTTGTGTCAGGCGCACCTAAGTCTTCAAGAAGATATCTTTGCTCTTCAACACTTGAAAGAGGTCTTTTGCAGCAGATTTGTCCAATGTAATAAATACATTGTCTGATGTCTTGACTGCTGCTTCCATTGGTGTTGATTGTAGAACCAAGTATTATGAAATCTTTGACAACTTCAATATTTTCACCATTTATCATGGTGCTGCTTATTGGTCCAGTTGCGAGGATTTTTGTTTTCTTTATATTGAGGTATAATCCATACCACAGACTGTAGTCTTCAATCTTTATCAACAAGTGCTTCAAATCATCCTCACTTTCAGCAGGCAAAGTTGTGTTGTCTGCATATCACAGGTTGTTAATGAGCCTTCTTGCAATTCTGATGCCACAGTCTTCTTCATATAATCCAGCTTCTCAGATTATTTGCTTAGCATACAGATTGAATAAGTATGATGATAGGACACAACCCTGATTCATCCCCTTCCTGATTTTGAACCATGCAGTGCCCCCCTTTTCTGTTCAAATGACAGCCTCCTGGTCTATGTGCAGGTTCCTCATGAAGTATAATTAAGTGTTCTGGAATTTCCATTGTTCTCAGTGTTATCCACAATTTGTTATGATCCACACAATTGAGATAGCTTTTGCATAGTCAATAAAACACAAGTAAACATATTTCTGGTATTCTTTGCTTTAAGCCAAGATCTCTCTGACATCAGCAATGATATCCCTGGTTCCACATCCTCTTCTGAATCCAGCTTGCATTTTTGGAAGTTCTCTTTCAATATACTGCTGCAACCGTTTTTGAATTATCTTCAGTAAGATTTTACTTGCATGAGATATTAATGATATTGTTCAATAATTTCCACATTCTGTGGGGTCATCTTTTTTGGAATGGATACAATTTTGGAATAGAAACAATTCTTTGTTTCCATCTTTTGCATTTCAATCATCAGTGATAATCAGCACATCTTGATTGCATGTTCGGTCAATTTCAGACTCCAGGAGTTGATGAAAATTTTTAATTCCTCTAGTTTGGTTTTGGTAGTTGGTGTGTAAATTTCAATAAAAGTGGAATTACCTGTCCCTCCTTGTAGGCATATGGATATTGTTCTATCACCGAGAGCATTGCACTTCAGGATAGATTTTTTTTTTTAAGTTTTATCGTGATTTAGGTGAAAGTTTACAGAACCAATTCATCTTTCATACAGCAGTTCATACACAGTTTGTCTCATGACATTGACTATAATCCCCCACAGTGCAACAGCTCTCCTCCCACTTCCTCTGCATATCTACCTCTTCCTTGAGTCCTTCCCTTCCATGCACCCCTGCTCCACAAGCTGTCTCCCTGTGCATACACAGACCTTTTATACTCCCATGATTGATCTATCCAAGGAGTGTATCTACCTAATGTAAATATTCAGCTTATATGCTTGTTTTTTTGTTTGTTTGCTTGTTTGGCTAGAAGCCACAGGAGTGGGTTCAATTCCAGAACTGAAGGGCAACTAGGGGCCATAACTTCAGTGGTTCAATCAGGCTTTATCAGACCTGCAAACTTGGTCCTTTTTTTGTATGATTTTGAGTTTTGTTCCACATTCTTCTCCCACTGTACCCAGGATATCCTACATAGAGCCGCCTCTGAGTGATTGACAGTGGTAGCCAGGCACCGTCTAGTCCTTCTGGTCTCATAGTCCTGTAAGCTGAGAACTACATGGTATATCAGTCCCTTGGACTAATTGTTTCCTTGTGTCTTTGGTTTTCTTTATTCTTCTTTGCTCTGGACGAGGAGAGACCCATCGTTGCATCTAGATGGCAGCTTGCTAGCTTTTAAGATCCCAGTCTCTACTCGCCAAAGTAGGAGGTGGAACAATGTTTTGTATAGTATGTTATGCCAATTGAGCTTGATATCCCCTGCAACTATGGTCCCAAGCCCAC
>NW_006921606.1:10700554-10716684 GCF_000298275.1 Orycteropus afer afer
CGGATTATTTGCTCAGCATATAGATTGAATAAGTGTGGAGAAAGGATACAACCCTGACACACTCCCTTCTTGATTTTAAACCATGTAGTGTCCCCTGGTTCTGGTCGAACCATATATAAGGGCCCCTAAATTTTTCCTATTTTTAGATTTCACATTTAAGTCTTTAATCCATCTGAAGTTAGTTTGTGTATGGTGTGAGCTATAGATATTGTTTCATTTTTCTACAAGTGGATATCCACTTTTTCCAGCACTATTTGTTAAACAGATAATCTCTTCCCCATTTAATGGATTTCAGACTTTTGTCAAAGATCAGTTGAGCATAGGTCAATGGATCTATTTCTGGGTTCTCAATTCTATTCCATTGGTCTATGTGTCTGTCATTGTACTAACACCAGGTAGGTTTGACTACTGTGGCTGTATAGTATGTTTTAAGACCTGGGAGTATGAGACCTCCTACTTGTTTCTTCTTCTTCAGTAGTGCTTTGCTTATCCCAGGACTCTTTCCTTTCCATATAAAGTTAATGATTGATTTTCCCATATGCTTAAAGAATGTTGAGGGAGCTCTGGTAGCATAGTGCCTAAGGCACTTGACTGCTAACAAGAAGGCTGGTGATTCAAACCCACCAGCCACAAGTGGGAAGGAAAAGTGGCCAATCTATTTCCATAGTGATACTGTCTGGAAAATCAAGGAGGGGTCGCTATGGGTCGGGTCCAACACAAATAACAACAACAACAAAGAATGTTGATGGGATCTGGATTGGAATTGTATTGAATGTACTGATTGCTTTTGGTAGAATTGACATTTTCACAATGTTTCTCCATTTATGTTGATCTCTTATTGTTTCATGAAGTAGTCTTTTGTAGTTTTCTTTGTATGGGTCTTTTGTGTCCCTAGTAAGATTTATTCCCTAGTATTTAATTTTTTGGTAGCTATTATTAATGGTATTGATTTCCTTATTTCTTTTTCAACAATCTCTTTGCTGGTGTTGAGGAATCCAACTGATTTTTGGATGTTGATCTTGCATCCTGCCACTATGGTAAATCTCTCAATTAGTTCCAGTTTTTTTTTTTTTTTCTGAGTCTACTGAGTTTTTTAGGGGAGCTCTGGTGGCATAGTGCCTATGGAATTTTGACTGTTAACCAGAAGCCTGGTTGTTCAAACCCACCAGCCACTCCTTGGAAGGAAGTTTGGGCAAACTACTTCCATAGTGATACCACCTCAGTAACTCAAGGAAGGGTCACTATGAGACAGATCTGACTCTAGGGCAGTGAGTTTGTGTTCTTTATTGGGTTTTCTATGTATAGGATCATATCATCCTTGAATATCTGAGCATATCATCAGCAAATAGGGATAGTTTGACTCCTTCTTTACCAATTTGGATGCCTTTGATTTCCCTTTATTACCTCCTTGTCCTGGCTAGGACTTACAATACAATGTTGAATAGAAGAGGTGATAAAGGACATTCTTGGCTGGTTCCTGTTCACAAGGAAAATGGTGTCAGTCTCTCTCCTTTGAGAAAGGTGTTTGCTGTTGGTTTTGTATATATGCCTTTTATTATGTTGAGGAATGTCCCTTCTATCCCTATTTTACTGAGAGCTTTTATCAAGGCTGGGTGTTGGATTTTATCAAATGATTTTTCTGCATTCACTGATATGATGTGGTTGTTTTCCTTTGTTTTATTTGTGCGATGAACAACATCAATTGTTTTTCTAATGTTGAACCATCCTTGAATATCTGAGATGAATCCCACTTGGTCATAATGTAGTATTTTTTGGATATGTTTTTGGAGTCTATTAGCTAGGATTTTGTGGAAGATTTTTGCATCTATATTCACAGGGGATATTGATCTGTAGTTTTCCTTTTTAGTGATGTCTTTGCCTGGTTTGGGTATCAAGGTTAGGCTTGCTTCATAAAATGAATCTGGGAGGATTCCATCCTTTTCTATTTTCTGGAATACTTTGAGTAGGATTTGTGTCAGTTCTTTTCAGAATGTTGGGTAGAGGTTTCTGGTGAAACTGTCTGGTCCAGGGCTTTTTTGTTGTTGTTGCCAATTTTTTTTATGACCTGTTCAATTTCTTCTTTTATTGTGGATTTGTTCAAGTTTCCCACTAAACTTGGGGAGAAAATTATAAATCATAAGGTAACTTCAAAAAAAAATGATAAACTTCACATCACAATGAAAAAGAGGACAAGCACAAATATTTAGCAAATACTAAAGGAATAGCAACAAAGGCAATGATAACATGATTCATAAACATAATGAGCTCAGCACAGGTAATTATATGGAACAAAGAAACCAGGGAGATAATGAAAAACACATAACAAAATGATAATCTATGTTAATGATAATAATAATAATAATGATAATCTATGTTAGTTTAAGTGAGTTATGTGTTTCTAGAAATCTGACCATTTCTTCTGGATTTTCAAATTTGTTGGAGCACAGTTCTTCATAGTATCCTGATAATATCTTTTTTTTATTTCAGTTGGTTCTGTTGTGATGTCACCCAATTCATTTCTTACTCCTCTTGTTTGTATTCTCCTCCTCTTTTCCTTTGTTAAATTTGCCATTGGTTCGTCAATTTTATGAATATTTTCAAAAAACCAACTTCTAGTCTTGTTGATTTTTTCTATTACCTTTCTATTCTCTATTTCATTTATTTCTGCTCAAATCTTTATTATTCCCTTTCTTCTGGTGACTGTAGGTTTTTGTTGCTGTTCTTTTTCTAATTGTTGGAGATATTGGTTTAAAGTGTTGATTTTGGCTCTTTCTTCTTTTTTGATGTGTGCATTTATTGCTATAAATGGGCCTCTGATCACTGCTTTTGTTATGTCCCACAGATTTTGGTGTGTTGTGTTTTCATTCTTATTTGATTAAAGGAATTTTTTTTATTTCATTTTTTTATTTCTTTGATTACTCAGTCATTCTTAAGAAAGGTGCTGCTCAGTTTCCATGTGTTTGCTGTTTTTCTGTTGATCTTCCTATTGTTGATTTCTAGTTTGATAGCATTGTGATCTGAGAAAATGCTTTGCAGTATTTCAATGTTTTTAAATTTATCGAGGCTGGCTTTGTGACCTAACATATGGTCGATCTTGGAGAATGTTCCATGTGCACTGGAAAAGAATGTGTATTGTGCTGTTGTTGAGTGAAGTGCTCTGTAGATGTCTAGAAGGTCAAGTTGGATTGCATTGTTTAGTACTTGTGTGTCTTTGTTGGCTTTCTTTTCAGTTGTTCTATCTTTCATTGAAAGTAGTGTTTTAAAATCTACTGCTATGACAGTGGAGTCATCTATTTTTATTTTCAATTCTGTTAAAGTCTGATTTATGTATTTTGGGGCTCTTTCATTGGGTCCAAAGATATTCTTTATGGTTATATCTTTTTGTTCTATGGATCCTTTAATCATTATATAATGTCCTTCATTGTCTCTTATTGTGGTTTTTGTCTTAAAGTCAATTCAATCCACAATTAATATTACCAATCCTACTCTTTTTTGTTTGCCAGATGATTGATATATCTTTCTCCAACCTTTGATTTTCAGCCTATTTTTGTCTTTGTCTCTAAGATGTGTTTCTTATAGACAGCATATTGATGTGTTATGTATTCTTATCCAGTCTGGACTCTCCTTCTCTTGAGTGTTCTATTTAATTTGCTGACATGCAGTGTAATTATCAACAAGTATGAATTTATTGCTGTCATTTTGTTATGTGTTTTTCATTATCTCCTTGGTTTCTTTGTTCCTTATAATTACCTGTGTTGAGCTCATTATGTTTATGAATCATGTTATCATTTCCTTTGTTGCTATTCCTTTAGTATTTGCTAAATATTTGTGCTTGTCCTCTTTTTTATTGTGATGTGAAGGTTATCATTTTTTTGAAGTTACCCTATGATTTATAATTTTCTCCCCAAGTTTAGAACAGTCCATTCTATCTTGCAACTCTCAATGTCCTTACCATTTAGAAGTTCTGTAATTACACTATTTTTTTTTTTTTACTTCTTTTTGATTTGTAGTTGTTCTTATTTGTCAGTTGATGTCTTTGGGTCCAGTCTATAATCTTTCAGCCTTAGTTCACTTTGGATACTTCCATAGCTGTGTTGGTTTCTGGGTTATGTCATCATTTGTATTAATGGTTGGTTATATGCTCTTATTAATTCTCTATTCAAAGGACTCCCTTTAGTATCTCTTGCCAGGTTGGGCTGTTTTTAACAAATTCCCTTAATTTCTGCTTGTCTGGGAATCTCCTAATTTCACCACCGTATTTGAGGGACAGTTTTGCTGGGTATATAATCTTGGTTAGAAAATTTTCTTCTTCAGTGTTTTATATATACCATCCCATTGCCTTCTCACTTTCATGGTTTCTGCTGAGAAATCAGAGCTTATTCTTATTGGTTGTCCTTTGTAAGTAATTTTTCATTTTTCCTGTGCTGCTTTCAGGATTCTTTCTTTGTCTTTGTTTTTCTTGAGTTTGATGATGATATGCCTTAGTGATTTTATTATGGGGTCTATCCTATTTGGGGTTCATATGGATTTCCTGAATGGATATCCTCATCTTTCATCATATCAGGGAAGTTCTCTTCCAACAAATTTTAGACAACTTTCTCAGTGGTTTTATTTATCTCTTCCTGTTCTGAAATTCCAATTATATGTAGGTTATTCCTTTTGATGGTATCCCACATGAATCTTAGGCTTTCTTCATTTTGTTTTTATCTCTTTTCTCATTGATCCAAAGAAGTATTCAGATATTTGTCTTCAATCTCATTAATTCTGTCTCCCAGTGATTCAGTTCTTCTCCTTTGCCCTTTCAATGTGCCATCTATTTCTGAATATTAAATATTAATCTTCAATTTTCATTTTTTTTTTTTTTGGTTGTATCTGAGTAAGCAAGATACTGTGCTCCTCTGTTTGGTAGTTGGCAGCATTTATGCACTCACCACCTGTCTCCTAGTGAGTCTGATAGAGAATGTGAGTTGCTGCACAGGTCTCTGTTAACTGTGAAGAGCAGTAAAGGTAAGTCAGGCTCTTATTGGTGATCATGTATCATTGGCTAGTTGGTGCAGAAGGAAGCAGTGGGTCTCATTCAGTAAGTAGAGCTGTAATAGGTGCAGGTGTGGTTGGGTAGCATGGGCACAGTTGTTGTCTCCCATTCAGTTGAACAAAAACAACAATCAAAAAACCATCAAAAAAGTAAAAAGCAAGAGGACAAAAAACACACACTCTCAACATGCACAGGAACAATTACCAAAAAGAAAAAACAGAAAAAAAAAAAAAAAGAGGAAAGGCAATAAATGAGAGAAAATATTTAAAGAAATACTTTAAAAATCCTAAAGAAATATGAATAGGAAAAACCCACAATATCTGGGGAGGTGTGAGTAAGAGAAAAGAGATAGAGCAGAAGAATAATTAAGAAAAAAATGGGAAAAATGCAACAAGAAAAACAAGGAATAGAAGAAAATCGAAACTAAGGAAAGGTAAGGGAAAAAGCCAAAAACTAGAACCTGGGAAGGGAAAAAGAAAGAATACTAATAAAAAGGTCAGAAAGAAATAGCAATTATAACTTTAAAACAGACAGAAACAAACAAAGTATTTAAAAAAAAAAAAAAATCTGAGCAGGGCACCCAAGCTCCATCAGAGTATACAGACTGGGATAGAATTCTTGCCAGCCCAGAAGGTGGATGGGAATGAGGGATGGCCACACCTCTGTTCACCAAGAGGGTGTGGGGTACAAGACAAGGGGAATGTCATACCTTTCCAGTCTTCAGTGTCCCATATGCCCCTGCAATCCTGGCAAATGGAGCCTAGTCTTTGGTCCCTGAATCTGAAAGAACACTGTCACTTTAAATATCCAAAATGGTGAAACCACTTCTAAACATTCAAAGTGGCTGCACCCTCTGGACAGCCAAAGGTCCACAGCTTAGCCTGTCTACCTCTTTGCTGCTTCCCCTTTTATTCACCAGTTACCAGTGCAGTCCTCCATGCAGCCCCTGGCTAGCAAGGACAATGTTTAGGTTAATTCTTATGTCCTAATGCCACTTGGCAATTTCCAAGCTGTTCATGCCCTCAGGCACTCTGACAGACCACAGCTCCTTTTTCAGTGTTTTCATGCAGGTTCTTCTATTACCTGAATTTTAGTCCACTTCTGTATCCTTCCTTTCAAAGCTCAGGGCTCCAGGATTATGTTCTGTATCTGTGTTAATTGACTCCTCTTCTCTTTGTTGAAGAGAGTCTGTGTATTTTGTCTGCCTATTCCACCATTTTACCCTCAATCTTGTAATGTTCTTTGTGATGATGAATGCCATATCATTCTTCTTCAGTTTGTCATTCCTGGCATAGTAGATCATATGGTTGTCTGATGAAAAATGGCCAAACTGATCCATTTCAGCTCACTAATGGCTAGGATATCAATCATTATGTGTTCCATTTCATTTTTGACAACTTTGAAATTTCCCAGATTCATACTTCATACATTCCATGTTCTGATTATTAATGGATGATTGTAGCTGTTTCTTCTCATTTTGAGTCATGTCACATCATCAAATGGAGGGCCCTCAAACTCTACTCATCTACATCATTAAGGTCCCCTCTACACTCAGGAGGCAGCTCTTTCCCAGTTGTATTTTCAGTGCCTTCTGATGTGAGGGTCTCATCTGGCACTGTATCTGACAATGTTTCAGCACTATTCATAAAATTTACCAATATTATTTCAGACAACATTTCACTGTTATTCATAAGGTTTTCACTGGCTGATTTTTTGAGAAGTGGATGCCTTGTTCCTTCTTCCAAGTCTGTCTTAGTCTGGAAGCTTTGCTGAAACCTGTCCACCATGGGTAAATCTACTGGCATTTGAAACACCAATGGCATAGCCTCCAGCCTCATAGCAACATGCAAGCCATGACATTAAGACAAACTGACAGACCAGTTCATCTCCTTTAGCTGTTTCAAACAGCTAGGCTCACTTCCCTTTCCTGTTCCGGCCATCTGCTGCTTCCTGCTTCCTGCCTTGTCTCTCCCCTTACCTGTTCCCACAGTCCCACTGGCTCCCACTTCCTGCCTGGCCTCTCCCCTTACCTGTTCCAAGAATGAAGGTGGACAAAAAAGGCTTTTACAAGAGAATAATAAGGCTAATGTTGCATTGGATTAAATCTTATCAGAGCATTGATCTATTAATTATTTTTTACCTTTTATTGTGATTTGGGTAAAAGTTTACAGAAAAAATTGGTTTTCTGTTCATCAATTCATAAACTTTTTTTTTTTTTTTTAAATTTCACATTGATTGCAGTCCCCACAATGTAACAGAACTCATTCCACTTCCTCCCTGTGTTTACCACTTTCATTTGTTCTGTTTCTATCCTTTACAGCCTTCTGAGTTTTATTCCTAGGCAAATGTTACATTTTTTATCTCCCATGTTTGATTTTTCTAAACAATGCATATCTCCCTGGTATTATTGTTTACACTATAAGTTGTCTATTTTTTGGCTGAATGATGTCATCACTCTTGTGGCTTCCAGTCAAACAAAAGACAGGCATATGAACTGAACATTTACATTAGGTAGATATCCTCCTTGGAGAGATCAATCATGGGAGAATAGAAGGGCTGTGTATGCACAGTGAGGCAACTCAGTAGGCAGGAGCCCATGGGAGGGAAGGACACAAGGAAGAGGTAACTATGGGGAAGAAGTAGGAGGGGAGCTGTTTCATTGTGGGAAATTGCAGTCAATGTCATGAGACAGAGTGTACGTGAGCTGCTGTACGGAAAGTGAATTTGCTCTGTAAACTTTCACCAAAATCACAATAAAAAATTAAAAAAAAAAAAAAAAGAAGAAGAAGAAGAAGAAGAATGAGTTCAATTTCAGACTTGGAAGCTGTCTAATGGCCATTGTCTCAGGGGTTTCATCAGTCTTATTAGATCAGTAAGCCTGGTGTTTTTGTTTGTTTGTTTTTGTTGTTGTTGTTCCACATCTTTGTCCTACTATCCAGGACCTCTTGTTCAGAGCAGTCAACACTGGTAACTAGGGCACCATCTAGTTATTCTGGTCTCATGGTCATGGAGACTGTGGTTCTTGTAGTCTACTAGTCCTTTGGACTAATTGTTTCCTTCTGTCTTTGATTTTCTTCACTCTAATTTGCTCTGGACAAGGAGAAACCAGTAGTTTCACCATAGATGGACACTCATAAGCTTTTAGGGCCCAAATCATTGTGCACCAAAGAAGAATGTAGAACATTGTCTTTGTGGACTACATTATGCCAATTGACCTTGATTGCCCCTAAGACTATGCTCTTGACCCACAAAGCCCAGTGATTCATTTCTTTAAGGTATTTGGTTATGGCTAAGAAGTTTTCCTGACCTTGTCCTGTGTTTGCTCTACTAAATTCATGGATATACATGCAGTTTATGTAAATACATATGGAGAAATATCCTCTACCAAACCTATAGATATTCAAGAGTGTAGTCCTATTCATCTTCCCAATCCTGTTTAGCTTGTGTGTCTGTCTAAGCATCCACTCAAATTATTATTACTGTTAGTAAGGATAATGTATGAAACAGTATTTATCTATGTTGCCTTTAACTCTTGTCCTCCATCCAGTGTCTTCATTTGCCTTGATCATGTTGTGCTGACCTCCCCCTTGTTGAATATTGCCTTTCCCTTTAGCCAAGTTAATATGTTTCTACCTCTAGTTAGTGATTTATCCTCCTTTACCCTCTCACCTCTAATAAACTTCAAAGAATGTTTGATTCTGTGTGTAAAACTTTTCTTGACTTTCTAGAGTAGTGATATCATACAATATTTGTCTTTTTGTGACTGACTAGTTTCAAATAGCATAATGTCTTTTAGGTTCATCCATGTTATGTGTTACAGATTCATCATTATTATTGTTGTTGTTGTTGTTGTTATGTGCTGTCGAGTCGGCCCCGACTCATAGCTACCCCTCCTTGGGTTTCCGAGGCAGTATCACTACGGAAGTAGGATTGCCCAACCTTCCTTCCAAGGAGTGGCTGGTATTATTGTGTAGTATTCCACTATGTGTGTACCACAGTTTAACAATTCATCCACTCACTAATAGGCACTTATGTTTTTTGAAACTTTTTGCTGTTGTGAGTAATGCTATAATAAACATGGGTATGCATCAACTTGTCTGTGTCATGATTTTTATTTCTCTAGGATATATGCCTAATAATGAAATTGAAGAATTGTATGATATTTCTGTTTCCAACTTTTTAAGGAAGCACCATTATCTTAGATCTTTAGTGCTGGTATAACAGAAAAGTCACAAATATATGGCTTTAACAAATAGTAATTTATTCTTTTTATAGTTTAGGAGGCTAGAAGTCTGAATTCAGAGTGATGGCTATAGGGGCTGGGTGAAGGCCCCTATACTTTGGGCTTCAGCTCTGCCTTGTATTTTAGGCCCACTGGAGCTGAAAGATTCTTCTAACTCAAGCAGCTACTATAGGTTGCTGAGGCTGATGAACCCGAGATCAGCAGGTAAAGTGGCAAAATCCCAAGGTCAGCAGGCAACATGGCAGGCCACTGGTTCAAGTCCAGTAACTGGAGATGAAGACTCAGCCAAATGCAGGAACCAAAACATGCTCAAAAGCTTGAGACCTTTCTCAAATCTACTTCTTATATCCTGGAAGCAGACCACAAGACAAAGGCAGCTAATGAGCTTTTTCACAGCAGATGCCACAGTGGAGTTGATTACACTACATCCAATCTCATCACTGGGAATAACTATATCCAGCTGCAACACCACTCAAAACCATGCCCCAGCCAAGCTGACATACAACTTTAACTACCACAACCATACTGTCTTCCATAGTGGTTGCACAGTTCCTCCAGCAGTGTATAAAAATTCTAGTTTATCCATACCTTGTAGAATTTGTGGATTTGGGTTTCTTTGAACTTTGTTATAGATGCTGGTGTGAGATGATATCTCATTGTTTTGATTTGAAATTTTCTAATGGCTAATGATCAAGAGCATTTCTTCATGTGTTTGTTTGTGGCCTGAAGGTTTTCTATATGGAAGTATATTTTCCTATCCTCTGCCTAGTTTTTAAGTTTTTGTTGTTGTTGTTGATGAGTTGAAGTTTTATATAAATTTAGAGATTAAACCTTTGTTGTATATGTCATTGCCAAAAATATTTTTCTCAGTATGTAGGTTTTCTTCTTACTCTGTTACTAGTCTTTTGATGTACAGTGTTTTTAATTTTTAGGAAGGCTCAGTTATCTAGTTTGTGTTCAGCAGTTTCTAAATTTTTTAATGTGTTTGATAGTTTATTATGCCACATCTTAGGGCCCTTAAGTTTGCCCCAACTTTTTCTTTGATGGTCTTTATAATTTTAGGTTTTATATTTAGATCTTTGACTTATTTTGAATTTTTTTTTTAATATAGTGAGAGATATACATCCTGTATCGTTTTCTGCAGATTAGTACCCAGTTTTACTTCTTAAGTATAGGGGCTGGGTGAAGAATCTCTTTAACAAATTAGTATCATTTGTTAAAGAGATTCTATCTTCCCCATTCAATGGTTTCAGCACTAAACCAAAACCAAACCAAACACACTGCCATTGAGTTGGATCCAACCCATAACGACCCCTCCTTGGGCTTCTAAGACAGTATCACTATGGAAGTAGATTGCCCAACCTTGTCAAACATCAGCTGTCCATAAGTGGATGGATTGACTTCTAGGTTCTCAATTGCTGTTGTCCCAATATCAGGCTATTTTGACTATCATGGCTGTGTAATATGTTTTGAGATCAGGGAGTGTGAGGCCTCCTACTTTGTTCTTCTTTGGTATGCTTTGCTTAACTAGAGTCTTTCCATATAAGTTGAGATTTCCCACATCTTTAAAGAAGGATGATAGAATCTAGATTGGGATTACATTATATCTGTAGATTGCTTTGGGTAGCATTGACATTTTCACAGTGTTAAGTCTTCCTATCCATAAGCGTGGTATATTCTTCCATTGATGTAGGTCTTTTATTTTTTTGTAGTAGTATTTTTTAGTTTTCTTTGTATAGGTCATTTGTATCTCTGGTGACATTTATACCTAAATACTTCACCTTTTGGGTGTCTATCTTAAATTATATTGTTTTCTTTATTTCCTTTTCAGATTTCTCTTTGTTAGCATAGAGGAATCCAACTAATTTTTGTATGTTGATCATGTACCATGCTACTTTGCTGAATCCTTCTATTACTTCCAGCAGTTTTCTTTTGAGCCTCTGGGTTTCTCAATGTATAGGATCATATCATCTGCAAAGAGAGGTAGTTTTACTAATTCTTTGCCAATTTTATTGCCTTTCTTTTCTTTTCTTTTCTTATTGCTCTGGTGTTTTGGTTTTCTAGTGCTGCTCTAACAGAAGATACCACAAATGAGTGGTCTTAACAAACAGATTTTTTTTTTCCCTCTTTGAGTTTAGGAGTCTGGAAGTCTGAGTTCGATGTGTCACATTCTAGAGTCTGGATGAATGCCCCTCAACCTTGGGCTTCAGCTCTGCCTCTTGCTCATGGCTCACTAGAGCTGAAGGCTTCTCTTCACTAAGGCAGCTGCCAGCTGCTAAGACTGACAAACCCAAGGTCAACAAATAAAATGGCACAGTCGCAGGATTATCAAATAATGTGGTAGGCCACTAGTTCAAGTTGAGAGACAGACCCAAGATTAGCAGGAAACATGGCAAGGTGCTGAATTGCAGGGTCCAAGTGTGCCAAAAAGCTCCAGAGACCTTCCCAAAGCTGTCTTCTATAGTGGAAGCAGACCACATCCCTAAAGCATCTACTTAGCTGCTCCAGCAAATTCTACCATAGAGTTGATTACCAGTCTCATCATTGGGAATAACTACATACAGCTTCCCAACCACTCAAAACCAGGTCCAGCCAAGTTGACATAAACTAAACTACCACATCTAGCTAGGACTTCCAATACAATATTGAATAGGAATGGTGGTAAAGGGCACCCTTTTCTGGTTCTCATTTACAAGAGAAGTGTTTCAGTCTCTTTCTGTTGAGATTGATGCTAGCTGTTGGTTTTGTGTATGTACACTTAATTATGTTGAAGAATTTGCCTTACATCCAATTTTGTTGAGCATTTTATCAAGAAAGAGTAATGGATTTGGTAAAATGCTTTTTTCTGCATTAATTGACATTATCATGAGGTGTTTTTTTTTTTTTTTTTTTTCCTTTATGGTATTGCATTTTTTTTATTTATGCTTTATTACATTGATTTTTTTTTTTTTAATGTTGAACCATCTTTTTATACCTGGTATGATCACTCTTGGTCATGATTTATTATTTTTTTGATACGGTGTTGGATTCTATTGGCTAGAATTTTATTGATAAATTTTGGATCTATGTTCATGGGGATTATTGGTCTATAATTTTCATTTGTAGTGATCTTTTTTTGCTGGTGTTATGCTTACTTTATAGAATGTGTTTGAAAGTATCCCTTCTTTTTCTATGTCTTGGAATAGTTTGAGTTGGTGTCAACTCTTCTCTCAATGTTTGATAGAATTCACCAGTAAAGCCATGTGGACAAGGAGTTTTTTTGTTGAGGTTTTTTTTTTTTCCAATGACCTGTTAATTTTTTTCTTTTGTAATAGATTTGTCCACATTTGCTACCTAAGGCTGTGCCAGTATGAATAGTTAGTGTGTTTCTAGAAATCTGTCCACTTCTTTGAAATTTTCAAATTTGTTTCAGTACAGTTTGTCACGTTGTTGTTGTTAGGTGCCCTTGAGTCAATTCCAACTCATAATGACCTTAGGTGCAACAGAGTGACACTGCCCAGTCCTGTGCCATACTCAGAATCTTTGCTGTTCTTGAGCCTGTTGTTGCAATCACTGTGTCAATCTATCCTATTGAGAGTCTTCTGCATTTTTACTGACACTCCACCAAGCATGATATTCTTTTCCAGGGATTGATCCCTTCTGACAACATAACCAAAGTACATGAGGAGAAGTCTGGCCATTCTTGCTTCTAAGGAGCATTCTCAAGAGCATATATATCTCTTCATAATGTTCTGTTATTATCCTTTTTATTTCAGTTTTTTTTTGTTTGTTTGTTTGTTTCTGTTGTGACATTTCCTATTTCATTTCATATTCATGTTATTTGCATCTTTTCCTTTGTCAGATTTTCCAGTGCTTTGTCAATTTTAATAACCCTTTTAAAGAGCAAACTTCTACTCTTGTTGATTCTTCCTATTGCTTTCTTGTTTCATTTAATTTGGCTCATGATTTATTATTGCCTTTCTTCTGATGATTCAAGGCTTTTTTTGGTGTTCTTTTTCTAACTTTTGGAGATGTTGGGTGTGGTAGTTAAGATTGTGTGTCAATTTGGCTGGGATGTGATTTTGAGTGGCTGGGCATCTGCATGTAGGTATTTCCCATGATGCGATTATAATCAATTCCATGAAGGAATCTGCTGTGAGCAGCTAAATGGTTCCCCTCAGGTTGTGACCTGCTTCCAGCATATATGGAGAAGAGCTCTAGCTTTTTTGCATCTTTGGTTTCTGCATTTGGCTGACTCTTCATCTCTGGTTCCTGGACTTGAACCTGTGGCTTGCTATGCTGACTGCTGATCTTGGGTTTGTCAGCCTCAGCAGCCTGTAGCTGCTTGAGTTAGAAGCAGCCTCCAGCTTCTGTGGGCCTAGAATAGGAGGCAGAACAGAAGCCCAACATTTAAGGGCCTTCATCCACCCTCTAGAGGTGGCACTCTGAATTTTGACTTCTATTATATAAACTGTAAGAGAAAAAAAAAATCCTGTTTGTTAAAATCTTTCACTTCTGGTATTTCTGTTATAGCAACACTAGAGAACTAAGACATAATTTGGTACCAAAAGTAGGATGCTGCTATAACAGATAACCAGAATGTAGAAGCAGGAGTGGAGCACATCCTTGCACCTGAGATCCCTGAGAGACTGTGGCAGTGGAGCTGAAAGACTGGCATAAGACAAAACTATGGGCCTGGCAACCTACAGAGAGAAAAACCAAAGTGTCTTTGGACAGGAAGCTTCCTGGTGGAGTGGATTGCCTTTGGGCATTAAATGGCAGAAGGGGAGAGACCAGAGAAACAGGAAACAGAGATGCCTCAGTCTCCAAGAATAGGACTATGGCCTCTGGGGGTAGAACCAACACAGTTAACTAGATTTCAAAGAGTTAGATCTTCACTAACTTAATTCTGGAGGGTGGGGCTGCTATACATGAATGCCAGCGGGATGGGGTCATATCCATTGCCCAAAAGTGAGGAGGTGGAGTTGCCTGCCCAGAGAGCAGATGAATAGCACCTGCAAGGTCAAGGGGGTGAGGTTGCCACTCAGATGGACTAGGAGACTCAAGTCACCCAATGAAGGATATCTGTATAGATGCCAAGTTGACAAGCAGTGGAATGTGGTAGTTAAGGTTCTTTGTACACTTGGTTGGGCTGTGGTTTTGAGTGTCTGGGCAGCTGGATGTAGTTATTCTCCATGATGGGATTGTAATAGCCTCCATGGTGGAATCTTCTGTGATTAGCTAAGTATTTGCTTTCAGGATGTGGCCTGCTTCCAACATATAGAGAAAAGCTTTGAGAAGATCTCTAGTTTTTTGACACCTTTGGATCCTGCATTTGGCTGAATCTTCATCTCCTGTTCCTGGACTTTAACCACTGGGCTGCCATGTTGCCTGCTGATCTTGGGATTGTGCCATTTTACCAGTAGTTTTTAATTTAGTTTATCAGACTTAGCAGCCTGTAGCTGCCTATGTTAGAAGCCACCAGCTCCAGTGGGCCTGGAATACAAGGCAGAGCTGCAGCCCAAGGTTTAAGGGCCTTCACGCAACCCCTAGAGCACTCTGAATTTTGACTTTTAGACTCTTAAGTTATAAGAGAATGAATTCCTGCTTGTTGAAGCCATCTACTTATGATATTTCTGTTATAGCAGCACTAGAGAACCAAGATATTGGGTTAAGGTGATGATTTTGATTCTTTTTTTTATTTTGCTCATCCTGATATTGACTTCTAATTTTATAGTATTATGATATTAGACAATAATTTCTAGTATTTCTGTTTCTAAATTTATTGAGGCTTTCTTTGTGACCTAACAAATTGCCTATTCTGGAGAATGATCCATGTGAACTGGAAAAGAATGTATATTATTTGGTAAAGTCTTTTATATATGTCTATGAGGTCTAGTTGATTGATTATGCTGTTTAAATCTTCTGTATCTTTATTGAGTTATTCTCTAGTTGTTCTGCCCTTCATTGAACATGGTAAATGAAAATCTCCTTTTATTATTGTGGAATTGTCTGTTTTTCTTTTCAATTCTGATAAAGTTTGATTCATGTTTTGAGGTATGCTTTCCCTGGGTGCATGATATTTGTTTTGGTTACGTCTTCTTGTTGGACTGATCTTTTAATCCTTATGTAATGTCCTCCTTGTCTTTTTTGCTGGTTTATACCTTAAGTCTATTTTATCAGAAATTGATACTGCCAGTCCTGCTCTTTTTTTGGTTGCCATTTGCTTGACGTATATATTTTTTCACCCTTTGATTTTTAACTTATTTTTGTCTTTGTGCCTAAGGTATTCTCTTGTAGACAACATATTATTGGGTTATATTTTCTTATTTATTCTATGAGTCTCTGTCTCTTGATTGGTACACTTAATCTATTTACTTTCAGGGTAATTATAGATATATATGATTTACTCATATCATTTTTCTATGTACTGTGTGTGTAGTGTTGATGGTTTCTTTCTTCCATATATTTTTCTATGCTGAGTTCCTTTTATTTATGGATTTTCTTATCATATCTTTCATTATTGTTGTTTTAGTGTTTACTAAGTCTTTATGATATCTTTCTTTTTATTTTTGTTAGAAAGTTTATTAATTTTCTTTGAGGGTATCCTGTAATTTATTATCTTCTGAACTTAAAAATAGTCTATTCTATATTGATTTCATCTTGACTTACTCTCCATTTAGAAGTTCAGTAACTACACCATTTATTCTTTCTTTTGCTTTTTAGTTGTCATTGTTTACTAATTGACATCTATGCTTCTCTATTTTCACTCTTATAGGTTTATTTTATTTTAGATACTTCTATATCTGCATTAGGAGCTCTGGTAGCATAATGGCTAAAGCACTTGACTGCTAACCAGAAGGCTGGTGGTTC
>NW_006921606.1:10717024-10723650 GCF_000298275.1 Orycteropus afer afer
ATAATCCTATTGCCTTCTTACTTGAATGTTTCTGCTAAGAACTCAGTGCTCAGTTGTACTAGTTCTCCTTTGTAAGTAACTTTTTGTTTTTCTCAACCTGTTTTCATGATTCTTTCTTAGTTTTACGTTTTAGCAAGTTTGCTTATGATATATCTTGATATTTCTCTTTTGAGTGTTACACTATATGTGGTTCACAGAGCTTCTTGAATGCATATATTCTCATTTTTCATGATATTACAGAAATTTTCTTCTAATAAATCTTTGATAAATGTCTAGGTCCTTGTTTTCTTTTATCTCTTGCTATTCTGAAATTCCAATCATATGAGTTATTCTTTTTTATGGTGTTGCAGATAATTCTTAGGTTGCTTCTTTTTTAAAATTCTGTTTTCTGATTATTCCACTAATTACTATTAAGAGAATTTTCTTCAATTTTACAAATTCTCTTTTCCATTGATTCAGTTCTACTCCTTTGCCCTTCCAATGTATTTTCTACATCTGAAATCTTAGTATTAATCTTCTAGATTTTTATTTCTTGTTTCTGTATGGTTTCTCATTTTCCATTTGTCAGTTTGTTCTTGTATTGTTTTCCTGAGTTCTTCTAGATTTTTCTTTATGTTTTCCTTGATTTTGTTGTGGTTTCCTTGATCTCTTCCTTAAACTGTTATAGAGACCTAAGTATAATTTTTTTGAATTCTTTATCAGCTAGTTTCAATATCATTTCTTCCTCTGAAAGATTTTCTGGTCATGTATTTTAGTCACTTGCTTGAGTCTTCTTTTCCTATTAGTTATATGATTTGAAGTTGTCTGTAGTGTCTGGGACATTGTTGTGTTGTATTTGTTTGTTAGTTGTTTGCTGGTTTGCTTTAACTTTTTTGTTTTAATATATCAAGGCAATTAAGGAGAGGCTACTCTAGTAGCTAGCATTTTGGAGTGTTTAATATGTGCCTCCAGGTGTATTTGTTAGCAGGTAGGAGTGTAAGCATGTGTCTTTGATCAGTGGTCTTGTAGAGCAGCTAAGGGAAGGCTCAGTGGGTTTTGGCTACCATTTATCATTGATCCAGTGGTGCTGGAGCAGGTAGTGGCATTTGTCTAGAGGGTGCAGAGGCAGATATCATGGATATGACTGGGTAGAGTCACTGACTCCTGACTGCTGGGGAGAAAAAAAATGCTGAGAGGGAAAAGAAACAAAGAGATAAATTAAAAACAAAACAAAAAAAAAAAAAAATCAAGGGGAGGAAGAGGGAATACCTAAGAAAAAAGGAAAACAAAAAGGAAAGGAAAGAATAAATAGCTACAGAGTGTTGGTGTAAGCACTAGCTGCCATAAGACTGAAGTAGTAATGTGGTTGTCATTTCACAGAAACACACTGCCAATCACAGCGAGACAGGAGAGGGTACTGCTTAATGCAGAGGTGTCTGAGGGTGCAACACCTGCTCCACAAGATCAAAAAGAAAAAGAAAAAGGTGGAGAAGAGGGAAGAACTAAGAAGAAAGAAAAAAAAAAGAAGTTATAGAGTACTGGCACAAGTGTTAGTCACCAAACATGGTTGCAGCAGGAATGTGGACCTTGCTCTGCAGGAAAGTGTACTGTTGACTGTCGTGAAGCAGGGACAGGTGCCACTGATTATGGAGGCAGCAGGGAAAGGCACCTGCTTAGTGGGATCAAAAATTAAAAGGAGTGGGAAGAGGAAGACAGAAAAAAAAACAAATAAAAAAGAAAATAATAGCAAGGGAAGGGTAAGAGGGACAAATTAAGAAGAGAGAGAGAGAGGAAAACAAAAACAACAAACAAAAAAAGTGTCACATTACCTTTAATATGGCTTCACTAATATGGAACCACTAATATGGCTTTAGGAGCTCTGGTAGCATAGTGGCTAAAAGCACTTGACTGCTAACCAGAAGGCTGGCGGTTCAAACCCACCAGCCACTTCTCAGAAGGAAGGTTGGGCAATCCTACTTCCGTAGTGATACTGCCTCGGAAACCCAAGGAGGGGTCGCTATGAGTCAGGGCCGACTCGACGGCACATAACAACAACAACAATATGGCTTTAATGGCAATAAAATGCTCGATCCACAGTACCATTCACCACTGACTGGCTAGGAGTGGGCATGGACTCTGCTAGTCACATAGGCAGTAGGGGTGGTACCTGCTCTGTGGAATTAAAATAAAAAATAGGAGGAGGGAAGAGGAAGGAAAAAAAAAAAGAGAAAGAAATAGTGAAAATTGGAGGAAAAGAAGGAAGAACTAAGATAAAGAAAAAAAAAGCAGCACAGCACTGACAGTTGGATAGGTGATTGACTGACTACAGGGTGGGTGGATGTTGGGAGCCATTCCTCTGGTTACCAAGGAGTTGTACCGGGTAGGGGAACTATGACATCTCTCGGTTCGCTGATCCCCAGTGTGGGTGGCAGTGTAGTCCTGGGCTAATAGAGCTAGTTATCTTGTTCTCACTCCTGTGAGAATGCTGCTTGCAATAATTTTAAATGGCCATGCATTTCAAGCAATCTCTTCTTTTATTCAGTGTTTGATTTACTTATTTTTTCCTTTCCTTTGGCACTCTGGGTTCTAGGATTGTCATCCACACCTGATTCATTTGGTCTCTTGAGTCTCTATCATGAAGGGTCAGGACAGTATTCTGTTTATTCAACCATCTTCTACCTTCCTCAATCAATAAATTCTTGTTGTCACTGTGAAATAGATAAAACTCACTGCCTTTATATGATATTAGAACAAATTTAAGACTAAATCCTTTGTTTTCTAGCTATCTTCCCCCATGCAAGTTAGTTAACTTCTATAAATTTTAGTTGCTTTACTACCAAATACAGTTAATAATCTAGATAACAAAACCAAATCAAATTCACTGCCATCAGGTTGGGTCTGACTCATAGTGACCAATCCTTGGCTTTCTGAGGCAGTATCACTATGGAAGTAGATTGCCCAACCTTCCTTCTGAGGAGTAGCTGGTGTGTTTTAACTGCCAGCCTTCTGGTTAGCAGACAAATGCATTAGGCATTATTCCACCAGAGCTCCCAATAATCTACATAGAACATAGTTTTGCAAGGTTTAGTGGTAGCATATGGATATGTCTATCACAGTACCAGAGCACATGGAAAAGGGTTCAGTCAACTGTTGTTCATGTCATTAAGTGTGTAAAATTCCTATATGTTTAAATGAATATGTTCATTTTATATTATCTAAATTATCAATACTTAATAATAATTGTAGTTATTAATTAAATAAGTGATAATTATCAATTAAATTAGCAAATCTTATTCAAATTCTGTAGACAGGTGAGAAGAGCAGATGGGGGCATTAAAATGTAATTAATGTAATACTACGCTCTTTTAGCATAGTGTCTAAGGTACTTGACTGCTAAGCAGAAGGCTGGTGGTTCAAACTCACCAGCCACTGCTTGGAAGGAAGGTTGGACAGTATACTTCCATAGTGTTACCACCTTGGAAACCCAAGGAGGGATCAATGTGAGTTGGGTCCAACTCAATAGCACATAACAACAATATGTAAAATTGCTTAAATTATTCAAATCTTTAAAAATCATTCTCTCATGAATTTTTCTTTAGAGACTGTTACTTTAATAGGGTTCTCTTTTTCAGTGACATCAATGAACATGGGTAAAAATGTCCCATATCAAGTGTTTGTCACTTGGGTTAAAAAGGGAGACAAATTATAATGTTTGTAATTATTAGTATCAATATCATTACAGATTTTCCCTGAATCCTTCATGTTGTTGCTATGTTAGAAAAAAGTGATACAGATTAATGCATAGAGAGGTGGGAAGAGCAGATGGGGGTAGGCAAACAGGAATACACCCTAGACAAAGGATAGATTTAGCTGGAGATAATCTTACATATGGACTTGTGCTACAAAACTGGCCACACATATTACAGAAGCAGCTGAATACAGGGTTGAAGTAACTTCTCAGAGATGACCAAACATCTTATAAGAGACTCACCAGGCCTGGGGCCTCTGAACCATAATCTCAGCAGACATCATGCTCAGTTGGCACACACAACTCATAAAAATTTCATTCTACAGCCTGATTTGGTGAGTAGGGACTAGAATCTTAAAAGTTTTCAAGCAATGCACTTGAGTGGAAGATGACAAGATAAGCAGACAAACTACACAGATCCTCTTCAACAAAGAAGAAAGGAACTAACTAACACAGATACAGAACATAATCCTGGAGCCATGAGCTTTGAAAGGAAGGATACAGAAGTGGACTAAACTCCAACTAGTAGAAGAACCTGGATGAAAACACTGAAAAAGGAGATATAAAGAGTTGTGGCCTGTCAGAGATCCTGATGGCATGGACAGCCTGGATATTGCCAAGTGGTGTTAGGACCTAAGAATTAACCTAAAAATAAACCCTGCTAGCCAGGGGTTGCATGGAGGACTACATTGGTGGCTGATGAGTAAAAGGGAAAGCAGTGAAGGGCAAGATGGGCTAAGCTGTGGACTCTTGGCTGTATGGAGGGTGCAGCCCTTTTGAATGTTTACAGGTGGTTTGAGCATTCTGGATATTTAAAGTGACAGTGTTTTTTCAGATTCCAGGGACCTAAGAATAGGTTCTACTTGCCAGGGATCACGAGCACATACCAGACACAAAGGACTGGAAAGGTGCAATATTCTCCTTGTTATTCTTATACCTCACACCCTCTTGGTGAGCATTTCTTTTTCATCCTTTTAGTATTCTTTCTTCTTCCCTTCCCTTGTTCTCATTTTCAGCTTTTTCTTTCTTCCCTTTTCCTGGTTCCCACATTTTCTTTCTTGTGGTTCTCCCCATTCCTCTTTTTTTTTTTTTCTTTTTGGTGATTGTTTCTGTGTGTTTATGTGGTGTGTGTCTTTTGTCCTCTTGCATTTACTTTTTTGATGGTTTTCTTATTGCTCTTTTTGTATAACTGAATGGGAGACAGCAACCATACTCATTTTATCCAACCACACCCACACCTCCTGCAGCTCCACTTATTGAGCTAGGGCTACCATTTCCTTCTGCACCAACTGGCCAATGATACATGACCACCAGTGAGAGTTCTACTCACTCTTAACTGCTCTTCACAAAGAGTTAACAGAGACCTATACAGCCACTCTCATTCTCTATCACACCCTCAAGGAGACAGGTGGTGAGTGCATAAGTGCTGCCAACTAGCAAATAGAGGAGCAGATTACCCTGCTTTCCCAGATACATCCAAGGGGGGGGCGAAGAAAGAAAGAAAATCTTGGGCAAATTACTCCTATATACAATCACCAATTAAATATAAATACAAAAAGTCACAATACCTCAGGGAAAACAGATGATCACAGTACATGCAAAGAAGAAGGATGAAGCTGTAGATACAAGGGAGCAGGATGCACACCAAGAATGCATCCCAAGGAAGATGCAGCATTGGAACTTCCTCAGAAGGAATTCAGAAGAATTATATTTAAGCATCATCAACAGACTGAGATAGATCAAGAAAAACATGACAAATTAAGGAACACAGACAAATTCTAGAATGGTTTTGGAAGAAAATACAAGAACAAAATGGTAAAATAAATGAAACTTAGAAATGATACAAAATCTACAGATAGGAATTCAGATTAATACTAAATTTTCAGAAATAGATAACACATTGACAGGGCAAAGGAGTAGAATTGAATCAAAGGAAGACAGAATTAATGAGATTGAAGACAAATACCTGAATACTTCTTTGGAAAAGGATCAATCAGAAAAAAAGATCAAAACAAAATGAAGAAAACCTAAGATTCATGTAGGATACCATCAAAAGAGTAAACTACATGTAATCAGAATTTCAGAACAGGAAGAGAAAAATAAAATGACTGAGAAAAATGTCAAGATTTGTTGGAAGAGAACTTCTCTGATAAGATGAAAGATGAGAATATATCCATTCAGGAAGCCCAATGAACTTCAAACAGGATAGATCCCAATAGAAAATTACCAAGACATATCATCATCAAACTCACCAAAGACAAAGAATCCAGAAAGTAGCATGGGAAAACAAAAGTTACCTACAAAGGGCAATCAACAAAATGAAGCTCTGATTTATCAGCAGAAATTATGCTGGTGAGAAGGCAATGGATGGTATATATAAAAGTCTGAAAGAGAAAAATATCCAGCCAAGAATTATATACCTAGCAAATTGTCCCTCAAATATGATGTTGAAATTACGAGATTTCCAAATTATGGGAATTTGTTAAAACCAGATCAATCTTACAAGAGATGCTAAAAGGAGGCCTTTGAACAGAGAACCAATAATAACAAACAACAGCTGACCATTGACAAACAGGATGACATAACCCAGAAACCAACACAACTATGGAAGTCTCCAAAGAAAATAGGCCTACAAGATTTGAAAAGGGAACCAGAGACATCAACTGACAAATGAGGACAACTACAAACCAAAAAGTGGGGGAAAATTGTGTAGTTATAGAACTTCTAAAAGGAAGGGATGTCAAGACTACAGCAAAATAGAATGGACTGTTCTAAACTTGGGGAAAAAATATAAATTTTTATAATTATATAATTATAAAATTTTTATAATTAAATTTATAATTATATAAAAATTATAATTATAGATAGAGAAACAGAATATTAATATTAAACTTGTCAA
>NW_006921606.1:10724283-10726145 GCF_000298275.1 Orycteropus afer afer
GGGTTTGAATCACCAGCTTTCTGGTTAGCCGTCAAATGCCTTAGGCACTACACTACCAGAGCTTCCCAAAATACATTAATCAGACTTTAAAAGAGTTGAAGAGGCAAATAGATGACTCCACAGTCATAGTGGGAGACTTTAATATACCACTTTCAATGAAAGATAGAATTGGAAAGAAACTTAACAAAGATGAAGAAGAGCTAAAAAATACAATCTACCAAGTTGCACTTATAGACATCTACAGAGCACTTCACCCAACAACCGCACAATATACATTCATTTCCAGTACACATGGAACATTTTCCATGATAGACCATATGTTAGGCCATAAAGGCAAGCCTTAACAAATTTAAAAATATTGAAATACTACAAAGTATCTTCTCAGATCACAATGCTATCAAATTAGAAATCAACAATGAGAAGATCAAGGGAAAAGGAGAAAACACATGGAAACTGAACAATACCCTCCTTAAGAACGACTGGGTAATAGAAGACACTAAAATTGAAATTTAAAACTCCTTGAATTAAATGAGAATGAAAATACTACACACCAAAATCTTTGGGACATAGCAAAAGCAGTGATCAATCAGAGGCTAATTTATAGCAATAAATGCACATCAGAAAAGAAGAAAAACCCAAAATCAATATCATAAATCAACATCTCCAACAATTAGAAAAAGAACAGCAAAAAAAAGCCTACATCCACCAGAAGAATTGTTGTTGTTGTTATGTGCTGTTGAGTCAGCCTGACTCATAGCGACCCCTTCTTGGGTTTCTGAGGAGGTATCACTATGGAAGTAGATTGCCCAACCTTCCTCCTGAGGAGTGGTTGGAGGGTTTGAACCACCAGCCTTCTGGTTAGCAGTCAAGTGCCTTAGGCACTATGCTACCAGAGCTCCTAGAAGAAAAGAAATAATAAAGATTAAAGCAGAAATCAATGAAACAGAAAATAGAAAGACAATAGAAAAAATCACCAAGACAGAAGTTGGTTTTTTGAAAACATTAATAGAATTGATACACCAATGGCAACTTTAACAAAGGAAAAGAGAGAGAGAATACAAATAACACAAATAAGAAACAAAATGGGTGACATCACAACAGAACCAATTGAAATAAAAGGGATAATATCAGGATATTATGAAGAACTATACTCCAACAAATTTGAAAATCTAGAAGAGATGGACAGATTTCTATAAACGCACTACTTACCTAAACTAACATAGGCTGATGTAGAAAAGTTGAACAGATATATAGCAAAAGAAGAAATTGAACAGGTCATAAAATAATTACCAACAAAAAATAAGCCCTGGATCAGACAGTTTCACCAGAGAATTCTACCAAACCTTCAGATTAGAACTGACACCAATCCTACTTGAACTATTCCAAAATATAGAAAAGGATTAGGGAATCCTTCCTAATTCATTTTATGAAGAAAGCATAACCTTGGTACCAGAACCAGGCAAAGACATCACTCAAAAGGGAAACTACAGACCAATATCCTTCATGAATATAGATGCAAAGATCTTCAACAAAATTCTAGCCAATAGGCTCCAACAACAAAAATAATACATTATGACCAAGTGAAGTTCATATCAGGTATGCAAGGATGGTTCAACATTAGAAAAACAACAAATATCATCACATAAACAAAACAAAGGAAAAGAACCAATATCAACTGATGCAGAAAAGGCATCTGATAAAATCCAACACCCATTCCTGATCAAAACTCTCAGCAAAATAGGAATACAAGGGACATTCCTCAACATAATAAAGGGTGTCTATGCAAAACCAACAGCCAAAATTATTGTTAATGGAGAGAGATTGAAACCATTCCTCTTGAGAACAGGAACCAGACAAGGATG
>NW_006921606.1:10726295-10727811 GCF_000298275.1 Orycteropus afer afer
CAAAAATCTACTGGAACTAATTGAGAGATTTAGCATTGTGGCAGGATATAAGATCAACATCCAAAAATCAGTTGGATTCCTCTACACCAGCAAACAGATTACTAACTTTATATGGAAAGAAAAAAGACCTCAGATAAGCAAAGCACTATTGAAGAAGAAGAAGAAAGTAGGAGGTCTCACACTGCCAGATCTCAAAACCTACTACTTAGCCACAGTAGTCAAAAGTGCCTGGTATTTGTTTAATGACAGATACATAGACCAATGGAATAGAATTCAGAACCCAGAAATAGATCCATCCACCTATGGTCAGCTGATCTTTGACAAAGGGCCAAAATCCATTAACTGGGGAAGAGAATGTTGGTTTAATAAATGGTGCTGGCAAAACTGGATATCCATTTCCAGAAAAAGGAAACAAGATCTGTACCTCACACCATACACAAAAACTAAATCCAGATGGATCAAAGACTTAAATGTGAAACCTAAAACTATAGAGTTCCTCAAGGAAAAATTAGGGACAAATTTAGGGGCCCTAATACATGGCATTGAGAGCTCTGGTAGCATAGTGCCTAAGACACTTGACTGCTAACCAGAAGGCTGGCAGTTCAAACTCACCAGCCACTCCTCAGAAGGAAGGTTGGGAAATCCTACTTCGGTAGTGATACTGCCTCTGAAACCCAAGGAGGGGTCACTATGAGTCGGGGCCGACTCAACGGCACAGAACAACAACAACAACAATACATGGCATAAATAGTTATCTGGAAACAATTAGTTCAAAGATAAGGAAGACCAAAAGGATCTCAGACCCCACCAGGACCCAAGGCCAGAAGAACTAGATGGTGCCTGGCTACCAATACCAATGCCAACTGCTTGGAAAAGGATCATATCTGGAGATCCTGGATAGAGTGGGAGGAAAAAAATGTGGAACAATATTAAAAAACACAAAAATGACCAGAATTGCTGGTCAGAGAGAGACCAGTGCAACATTCAAGACTATGCTCCCGGGTTACCCTTTGGGCCTAGAAATGGACTCACTTACATGGATTGGCTCTCAGTCCAAAAAGAGAAAGAGCTACATACAGAAAACCTACCCTAAGTTGAAGTGCCCACCTACTCTAGGGAGATGCATCCTTTGAATCAATTATCCATGAGACACCAGAGTGGTAGCTCTCACACAGAGGGAAAGATGGACAGACAGAAATGCATGGATGATAAGGGCACAGGGAGGGTGTGATCTCAGGGGAGAGAGGGGAGGGAGGAGAGTTTTTTACAGTTGGGGACCATAATCAGGGTTGTGAAATCAGATGTGCATGAACAGTTGAATGTAAAATAAATTTGGTATTTAAATTTGTACTCAAACTACAATTAAAATTAAAAAAAAAGAGTGATATGTTATATGCTTACCTTTAACAATTTGTCAGGAGCTCTGGTAGCATAGTGGCTAAGACACTTGCCTGCTAACCAGGCAGCTGGTGGTTCAAACCCACCAGCCACTCCTCGGAAGGAAGGTTGGGCAATC
>NW_006921606.1:10727911-10730659 GCF_000298275.1 Orycteropus afer afer
GGAAACCCAAGGAAGGGTCGCTATGAGTCGGGGCAGACTCGACGGCACATAACAACAACAACAACAACAATTTGTCAGTCAATCACCAATACATATAAATCCTTAGTCTTTGTATCTCTACAATTAAATACAGGAAAAATACACAGACACACACACACATACCTCATCTCATTTCATTTGTTTTAGAGTCTTCATCAATACACCCATTAAAGAGTTGTTACAATGATTTAAAATATACATAAAGTGTGTTGATGTTGTTATTGTTGTTGTTATGTGCCGTTGCGTCAGACCCCACACATAGTGACCCCTCCTTGGGTTTCCGAGGCAGTATGGAAGTAGATTGCCCCATCTTCCTTCCAAGGAGTGGCTGGTGGGTTTGAACCACCCGCCTTCCGGTTAGCAGTCAAGTGCCTTAGGCACTATGCTACAAAGTGTGTTGAAGAATTTACTTATTCTTCCAAACAGTATCCATGTAACTTCTATATTATTGCAATCATATATGTTGTAGTTAAATTTGTATGTCAACTTGGTTGGACCTGGTTGAATGGCTGGGCAGCTAGTGGTAGTTATTCCCCATGATGAGACTGGCAATCAACTCCATGGTGGAATCTACTACAAGCAGCTGACTAGCTGCTTTTGGGATGTGGTCTGCTTCCTATATATAAGGAGAAGTCTTGGGGATAATCTCTGGCTTATAGCACACTTGAACCCTGCATGTAGCCGTGTTGTTGTTCAGCAGCTTGCCATGCTCTGCCGACCTCGGGTCTTTCGATAGGCTTGAATGAACGGCCTGCCATTTGGTTTGGTAACATCAGGACTGTGCCATTTCATTTGTTGACCATGGGCTTGTTAGCCTCAGCAGCCAGTAGCTGCCTGAGTGAAGCGATGCCTCTAGCTTCAGTGGGCTGGGAGCAAGAGGCAGAGCTGAAGCCCAAGGTCAATGGGCTTTCATACAGCCCCTGGAGCTTGGCACTCTGAACTTGGACTTCTAGCCTCCCGAACTGTAAGAGAATAAATTCGTGTTTGTTAAGGCCATCCCATTTGTGGTATACTGTTGTCAGAGTAGCACTAAGTAATCAGAGCAATATAGAACACATTTCTTGAGAAATAGCTAAAGAAATTATCTGTAGAGAATTAAAAAACCTCAGGGGGGTTTATTTGTGAATTATATTAGGTTGCAATTTACTTATTGTAGTCCTGTTTTCTCATCTAAAATTCTCTGATCTCTTGACGAAGTTTAGATTCATGGGGGCAAATTCATAGCTTTTAAAAGAAGAGAAAATCAGAGCATGAAAATGACAGGTCAAGGTTTATTTTTAATTTTTTATTTTCATTCACTAAATTAGAAACCAACTTATTCAGATGAAATGGAAGTGAATAAACAAATGAACTATGCCTTAAGTGGCTTACAGGAATGCATTTACAAAGTGTGTCTCAGTGTACTGAAAACCTTTTAATGCAAGGTAGGGGGTTTTGCAGCCGTTTTCAAGCCATGACCTACATTCAGTCACACACAACCACCACTCTTCAGATGTGCTGAAGAATCCTTTGTCCTCCCAGCTCTTCCAAAGACCTGGTCACAGAATCCTACAGGGAGACACAGAGGATGTCAGGGAATTAGCACAAAGGTTATGGGGTGCTCCTGGCACATGAAGAGGTCCTAGCTGCAAGTGACAGAACAAATTGACTTCAACAGAGAGAAGGTCAGTGCTTGGGAATGGGGTTCAGCCCCATGACACCCCTCACTTTTGGAAGCCTGCAGCCCACAGACCCTGAGTTTGAGAATCCTATGTCAATGCACTGGCTCCTTGTCTAAGAGCCTTGATGGTTCCACAGCATGTACTTAATTGCTGTTCAAGAAACACTGCAACTGTCAATGCAACCTGTAGGGGACGATCCGCCATTCTCTCACTTTAACTTGCCTGATGTCCTGAAGACAAGTAGGCTCAGGCCTCAGGAGAGTAGAGCCCCTAGATGTGATTTGTATCAGACTGAGACAGCCTGGGCTTTTTATTTTGGTTCCCTGTCTTCTTCCGTGCACTGGTTTATTTATTCTTTTTCTTTTCTAAATAGGATTGCTCCTGAGAATTAAGTCTAGCACTTGCTGCTTCTCAGTATTTCAACATGATTCATGGGAGTGATCCCTAGTTGCCCAGTGGGAGTGGGAGATCAGTTCTGAAGCTTTCTCTAGATACTGACTATATATATATGATTACACCAGGTTGCATCTCCATGGTGCTTATTTCTAACCCAATCATTTCCCTTCTTTGACATTAGCAGTATTTATAGAGGTGTTAAAAGTCTGTCTTAATGTAAACCAAGCTGAAAGACAGCCTCTGATTCATTTTGTTTATATCCAAAGCAAACTATTACTTGGTTGCTAAACCAAACAATTTATTTTCCTATAAAAGCCAAAAGCCAAACCCACTGCCTTCAAGTCAATTCCAAGAAATAGAAACCTTTTAGAACAGAGTAAAACTGTTCCAAGAAGTTTCCAAGGCTGTACATCTTTACAGAAGCAGACTGCCTCATCTTTCTTCCACAGAGAAGCTGGTGGGTTTAAACCACAGTTAAATGCCTTAACCACTATATCACCGGAGTGCCTTTATTTTTCCCTAGAGTTTATAATTATACTCAAGATTCTTCTGTAAGAAGCTCTGGTAGCATAGTGCCTAAGGCACTTGACTGCTAACCAGGAGGCTGGCGGTTCAAGCCCACCAGCCACTCCTTGGAAGGAAGGTTGGGCAA
>NW_006921606.1:10731114-10773400 GCF_000298275.1 Orycteropus afer afer
ATATCACTACAGAAGTAGAATGCCCAACCTTCCTTCTAAGGAGTGGCTGGTGGGTTTGAACCGCCAGCCTTCTGGTTAGCAGTCAAGTGCCTTGGGCAATCTGGCTATTCTTGGTTCCAAGGAGCATTCTGGCTGCTTTTCTTCCAGGATAGATTTGTTAGTTCTTCTGGCAGTCCATGTTATTTACAGTATTCTTCACCAACACCACAACTCAAAAGCATCAACTCTTCTTCTCTCTTCCTTATTTATTGCCCAGCTTTCACATGCTTATGAGGCGATTGAGAATGCCATGGCTTGGAATAGAAACACCTTAGTATTCAAAGAGACATCTTTGCTCTTCAGCTCTTTAAAGAGGTCTTTGGCAATAGATTTGCCCAGTGCAATGTGTCATCTGATTTCTTGACTGCTGTCTATATGTGTGTGTGTGTGTGTGTATTTAAATCCTGAGAAGTTTATATTAAGATTATGACTCCATATAGTAGTCTGAGGTCTGAGGAATGAGGCCAATTGAGCTGGGGCAGTGTTCTTCCTCACTTGCTGTTATTGTTAGCTGCCATCAAGTTGCCCCTGACAGTGACAACACCATTGACAATGGAAGGATATGCTTCCTCATCCTGGGCCATCTAATAATCAGTTGTGGATTTAACCATTAAAATCCATAGGATTTTCAATGGGTGATTTTTATTTTTAAATTTTATTTTAAGAGTTTGTTTTATGTTCAATGTTACATGTACATTTAGTTTCACTCTGCATTTACCATGTTCACCCTAACCCAGTCTCCTCCCCTCCCTGCTCTGTAACCTTACCCCTGTGCCGCTCATAGTTATGCAATTTTGTTTGTCTTTCATTTCCTCCATGTGAATATTGCCCCTCTGGTGCCCTGTGGTCTTTTGCTCTAAGGGATGTATTTCCATAGAGTATGTAGGTGTGTTACCCTGGATTGAGTGGTCTGCATGTACATCTTGTTTACTATTGGGCTGAGAGCCAGCCTCTGGCAGTAAGTTTTATTCCAGGCCCAGAATGTATCCTAGGGCCATAGTATTGGGTATCTCACCAGACTCCATCCGACCAATAATTCTGGTCATTATTGAGTTTTTGGATTTTGTTCCACGTTTCTCCTCCCACTCTATCCCAGACCTCCAGATTTGATCCTCTTCATAGTGGTCAGCATTGGTAGCCAGGCACCATTTAGTTCTTCTGGTCTCCAGGGCCGTCATGTACTAGGGCTGATTGCTTCCAAATACCCTTTTTTTTGTGTTTTGTATTTTCTTTTTGTTTGTTTGCACTCTTCTTCACTTGCGATGCTAGGAGACCATTAGGTGCATCATAGATGGCCTCTTGAAAGCTTTTAAGATTCACCAATGTAGGATGAGGAACAAGGCTTTTATGCATTTTGTTGTGCCAATTGAGTCTGGTGTCCCCAAGTACTATGGTCCTGAGACAGTAGATCCATTGGATCTCTCTCCCATAGTGTCTGGGTGTCTGTGAGGGAATGCTCTGTGTCTGTCTTCTATTATTTCTGTAAGGACTGCAGGTAGTTTGTATCACTGGTGTCTGTACAGGATTAGCCTGCACTGAATCTATCCTTGGTCTAGAGTATACTCTTATTCACTGACCCCCATCTGATACTCTCAGGTGTTTATATGTTTATCTGTATCCTGGTATTTGGTGTTAATGGTAATGCAGTATTGTGGGCACACTGGTTGGTATTAGCATCTGTCTTCTATCTCTTATGTGCACAGTTCAGTGTCTTCCCTTTTCCTAATGTTATCATGGTGGTCACATACTCTTTCCTTATATCTCTCCCCTTACCCACGTCAGCATGTGGGCCCCAGCTAGCCCAAAATTAATTCCTCCCTTTCTTTCCCCACCCTGGTAACCCACAAAGTGAGTCCCCTTTCACAAGCAAACCCTTCTTTGTCTTTTTAGAGTAATGGGCTCTTACAGTTTTTATCCTCTTGCAATTGACTTATTTCACTCAGCATAATGTCCTCCAGGCTATTCCACATTGTGAGATGGTTTGCATATCCCTCATTGTTCTTTAATGTAGCATAGTATTCCATTGTGTGCCTGTACCATAATTTGTCTATCCACTCATCTGTTGATGGGCATTTAGGTTGTTTCTATGTCTTTGCTATAATGAATTGTGCTGCAGTGAACATAGGTGTACATATGTCTGTTCATGCTCTCTCACCTCTTTAGGATATATTCCTAGTAGTGGAATTGCTGGGTCAAATGGTATTTCTATTTTCAGTTTTTTTTAAGCAAACACCACACTGTATCCCACAATGGTTGTACCATTTTGTAATCCCACCAGCAGTGCACAAGAGTTCCAATCTCTCCACAACCTCACCAGCATTTGTTATTTTCTGACCTACTGAACTTTGCTATTATCACTGGGGTGAGATGATATCTCATCGGTTGTTTTGATTTGTATCTCTCTGAAGACTAATGATTGGGAACAATTTCTCATGCGTTTATTGGCCCCCAGTATGAGTCAGGTCTGACTTGATGGCACATAACAACAACAACAACAACATATCATCTTTGGTGAAGTGTCTGTTCAAGTCTTTTGCCTATTTGTGAATGGGCTTATTTGTCTTTTTGGTGTTGAGGTGTTGAAGTTTTCTATAAATTTTGGAGATAAGTCCTTTATCAGATGTCATAGGCACATATTTTCTCACAATTTGTAGGTTCTCTTTTTACCCTTTTGATAAAGTCTTTTGATGTACTTAAGAATTTAATTTTTAAAAAGTCATAGTCATCTAGCTTCTCTTCTACCTCCTGTGCATTCTGGGTTATGCTTGATAGTCTATTTATGCCATAAATTAGGGTTCCCAGATTTGCCCCTATTTTATCTTTGATGATTTTAGTTTTGGGTTTTACATTTAAGTCTTTGATCCAGCTTGAGTTTGTTTTTGTTTATGGGGTGAAGTATGGGTCTTGTTTCATTTTTCTGCAGACGGATATCTAGTTTTGCCAGCACTATTTGTTAAAGAGGCTGTCTCTTCCCATTTAATGAGTTTTGGACCTTTGTCAAAGATCAGCTTTCCATAGATAGATGGGTCTATATCTGGACTTTCGATTCTGCTCCATTGGCCTATCTGTCTATCATTGTACCAATACCATGCTGTTTTGACTGCTGTGGCTGTATAGTAGTTCTTAAGATCCGGTTGTGTGAGACCTCCCACTTTGTTCTTCTTTTTCAGAAGTGCTCTGCTTATCCAAGGTCTATTTCCCTTCCATATGAAGGTAGTAATTGGTTTTTCCATGTCCTTCAAAAATTTTGTTGGTATCTGGATCAGAATTGTGTTAAATGTGTAGATTGTGAGACTTCCGGTAAGATGGAGGAATAGGCAGATAAGCAACACAGACCCTCTTCAAAAAAGAAAAGAAAAACCAATTGACAGAGATACAGAAGATAATCCTAGAGCCCTGAGCTTTGAAAGGAACTATACGGAAATGGATTAGTCACCAACTAGTGGAAAAACCTGAATGAAAACAGTGAGTACAGAGATGGTCAGAGCTGTGAACTGTCCGCTACTCCAAAGGGACCAACACCCTGAATAGTGCCAAGTGTTGTTGGGACCTGAGAATTGACTTGATAAAGATCAGCCCTGGTCACCAAGGGATGCAGGGATGACTGTGCTAGTGGCCTATGACTAGGAAGGGAAACAGCAAGGTGGGAGACAACCTGAGCTGTTGACTTTCCACTGTCTGGAGGGCACAGCCATTTTGATCGTTTACACACAGAAGCCATTTTTGATATGTAAAGTGACCAAGGGTTCAGCCTTTTGAATGTTTATAAGGGCAGCCATTTTGGATATTTAAAGTGACCGAGGGCGCAGCCATGAATGGCAACCATTTTGGATGTTAAAGTGCTAGCATCCTCATTCAGGTTCCAGGAACCTAGGAATAGGTTCTGTTTGCCAAGGGTGGCAGGGACATATGAGAGGCTGACAACAGGAAAAGAGACAGGTGGTGAGTATATAAGTGCTGCCCACTAGCAAATAGAGGAGCACAACAGTAGCTCTGCTTGTGTAGATAACATATAAAACAAAACAAAACAAAAAAAAATCATGGGTAAGTCACTCTAACATACAATCACCGATTAAATATAAACACAAAAACATCACAATTGCCTCAGAGGCAACAGAGCATCACAGTCCATACAAAGAAGCAAGATAAAGCAGGAGAAACAAGGGACCAGGGTACGGACCCAAAACATATCCCTGAGGAAGACACAACATTGGAACTCCCTTATAAGGAATTCAAAAGAATTATATTTCTGTATCTTCAATGAATTGAGAGACAGATCAAGGAAAATGTAGAGAAAACCCTAGAACAATTTCAAAAGACAATACAAGAACAAAATGATAAAATAAATGAAAAATTAGAAATAATATAAAATCTACACACAGAAATCCAGAAGATTAATACCAAATTTTCAGAAATAGATAAGACATTGAATGGGCAAAGGAGCAGAATTGTATCAATGGAAGACAGAATTGGAGAGATTGAAGGCAAATACCTGAACATTTCTTTGGAAAGGAATCAATCAGAAAAAAGATCAACAAAATGAAGAAAGCCTAAGGTTCATGTGAGATATCATCAAAAGGAGTAACCTACTTATAATTGGAATTCCAGAACAGGAAGATATAAATAAAACCACAGAGAAAATTGTCAGAGATTTGTAGAAAGAGAATTTTCCTGATATGATGAAAGATGAAAATATATCCATTCAGGAAGTCCAACAAACCCCAAATGGGATAGACCCCAAAAGAAAATCACCAACACATATCATCATCAAACTTACCAAAACCAAAGACAAAGAAAGAATATCATGAAAGCAGCACAGGAAAAACAAGAAGTTACCTAGAAGAGGCAGCCAATAAGACTAAGCTCAGATTTCTTGGCAGAAACCATATGGAGAGAAGACATTGGGATGATTTATATAAAACACTGAAGGAGAAAAATTTCCAACCAAGAATTATGTACCCAGTAAAATTGTCCCTCAAATATGATGGTGAAATTAGGACATTTTCAGATAAGCAGAAATTAAGGGAATTTGTTAAAACCAGACCAACCTTACAAGAGATACTCAAGGGAGCCCTTTGGACAGAGAAGTAACAATAGCCAACAAAAACTGACCATTAACACACATGATGATATAACCCAGAAACCAACCCAGCTATGGAAGTATCCAAAGTAAAGAAGCCTACAAGATTGTAAACAGGGAACCAGAGACATCAATTGACAAATGAGAACAACTACAAACCAAAAAGTGGGAAAAAACTGTGTCATTACAAAACTTCTAGATAGCAGAGAAGTCAAGACAACTACAAGATAGAATGAACTGTTCTAAACTTGGGAAGAAAACTATAAATCACAAGGTATCCTCAAAGAAAACTGATAAACCTTCACATCAAAAAAGAAGACCAGCACAAATATCCAGCAAATACTAAAACAATAGCTATGAAGGAAGTGATAACACGATTCATAAACAAAATGATCTCAGTATAGATAATTATATGGAACAAAGAAATTGACACCACGAAAAAGTACACAGCAAAAATGACAGCAACAAATTCATATTTGCAGATAATTACATATCTGGCAGCAGACTTATCTCTAAGATTTATAGCAGAAGAGTGGACAACAAAACTATGGTACATACACATAATGGAATGTTATGCAGTACTAAAGAATAATGTATAGTCTGCAAAATGTCACATAATATGGATGAACTTGGAGGACATTATGCTGAGTGAAATAAGTCAGTCACAGAAGGACAAATATAGCATTAGTTCATTATTGTGGAGGGTCAAGGAAAGGTTTACATATGGAGGGAATCTTTCTTTGTTCATTGCCAGGGGTGGGAGGGGAAGGGAGGGAACACTGCAAAATAAATAAATAAATATATATATTGATCCATGTCACTTCAGTTTTGTGTATTTCAATAAAATGCATTAAAAAAAAAAAAAAAGATTGCTAGCAGGAAAAAAAATGTGTAGATTGCTTTAGGTAATATTGACATTTTCACAATATTCGGTCTACCAATCTGTTCTTCCATTTATGCAACGCCCTTGTTGGCTCTTGTAGCAGTGGTTTATAGTTTTCTTTGTATAGGTCTTTTGTGTCTCTGGTAAGGTTTATTCCTAGATATTTTATTTTTTGGTAGCTATTTCAAATGGTATTTTTTCCCCTCATTTCTTTATCATTGGTGTAGAGGAATCCAACTGAGTTTTGTGTGTTGACCTCATATCCTGCCACTTTGCTGAACCTCTCTATTAGTTCCAGCAATTTTTTTGTTGTTGAGTCCCTTGGGTTTTCTATATACAGGATCATATTGCCTACACATAGAGATAGTTTTACTTCCTCTTTGCTAATTTGTGTGCATTTTATTTCTCTTTCTTGCCTTTTTGCCGTGGCCAGAACTTCCAATACAATGTTAAATAGAAGTGGTGATAGAGGCCATCTCTGTCTGGTGCCCATTCGTAAGGGCAATGACTTGAGTCTCCATTAATATTGATGTTGGCCGCTGGATTTGCATATATGCATTTTATGATGTTGAGGAATTTCCCTTCTATCCCTATTTTGCTGAGAGTTCTGAACAGGAATGGTGTTGGACTTTATCAAATGTCTTTTCTGAATCAATTGATGTAATCATGTGGTTCTTTTGCTTTATTTTGTTTATGTGGTGGATTACATTGTTTTTCTGATGTTAAACCACCCTTGCCAACCTGGTATGAGTCCCAGTTGGTCAGGATGTATTAATTTTTTGATATTTTGTTGGATTCTGTTGGCTAGGATTTTGTTAAAGATTTTTACATATATATCCATGAGGAATTGGTCTGTAGTTTTCCTTTTCAGTGTTGTCTTTCCCTGATTTTTGTATTAGTGTTATGCGTGCTTCATAAAATGAATCAGGGAGTATTCCATCTTTTTCTATGTTCTGGAATAGCTTGAGTAGTATAGGTGTCAACTCTTCTCTGAATATTTGGTAAAATTCTCCAGTGAAGCCATCAGGGCCAGGACTTTTCTTTGTGGGAAGTTATTTTATGACTTGCTCAATTTCTTCTTTTGTTATAGGTCTGTTCAAGTATTCTATCTCTGAGTGGGACAGTTTAGGCACGTCTTGTGATTCTAGGAACTTGTCCATCTCTTCTAGGTTCTCAAATCTGTTGGAGTACAGTTTTTCATAATATTCTATCAGTATATTTTTTATTTCAGTTGGTTCTGATGACACCATTTTCATTTATAATTCTTGTGATTTGGATCTTCTCGGTCTTTTCTTTTATTAGATTTGCCAATGGTTTATCGATTTTGTTAATCTTCTTGAAGAACCAGCTTTTTGTTTTGCTGATTTTCTCTATGGTTTTTTGTTTTGTTTTCTGTTTCATTTATTTCCGCTCTGATCTTTATTATTTTCTTAGATACTATAGGATTCTTTTGTTCTTTTTCTAGTTGTTGGAGTTGATGAGTTAGAGTATTGGTTTTGTTTCTTTCTTCTTTTTTGATGCATTCATTTAATGTTATAAACTATTCTCTGAGTACTGCTTTTGCTGTGTCTCATAAGTTTTGGTATGATATATCTTCATTCCCATTTGTTTCTAGGAATTTTTTTTTTAGTTCATTCTTTATTTGTTCTATTACCCAGTAGTTTTTGAGCAGTGAATTGTTTGGTTTCCACATGCTTGATGTTTTTTCTTTGAACTACCTATTATTAATTTCTAATTTTATAGTATTGTGGTCTGAGAAGACACTTTGTGTTATTTCAATGCTTTTGAATTTATTGAGGCTTGTTTTATGTCCTAATATATGATGTATTCTGAAAAAGGATCCATGTGCACTGGAGAAGAAAGTGAATTGTGCTTTTGTTAGGTGGAATGCTCTGTATATGTCTATGATGACAAGTTGGTTGATTGTGTTGTTGAGTTGTTCTGTATCTCTGTTGAGTTCTTTTTCTAGTTGACCTGTCCCTCTTTGAAAGTGGTGTGTTAAAGTTTCCTACTACTGTTGTAGAGTTGTCTATTGTCCCTATTAATTCAATTAATATTTGCTTCATGTATTTTGGAGCACTTTCATTGGATGCATAAATATTTATTATTGTAACATCTTCTTTGTCAATTGCCTCTTTCAGCATCATATAATGTCCTTCTTTGTCTCTTATGATGTTTTTCACCTTAATGTCTATTTGCTCAGAAATTAATATTGTCATTCCTGCTCTTTTTTGATTACCTTTGGCTTGGTATGTAACTCTTAATTAGTTTTTATCTTTGTGTCAAAGGTGGGTCTCTTGTAGGCAGTATATCGATGGGTCTTCTTTTCTTATCCAGTCTGCCATTCTCTTTCTCTTGATTGGTGCATTTAGTCCATTCACATTGAGTGTGATTAGTGATATATATGAATTGATTGCTGTCATTCTATTGTGTTTTTTGTCGTGTTGTTCGTGTTTCCTTGGTCCATATACTTTTCTGTGCTGAGTTTGATTTGTTGTCAAATGCTTCCTCTCTTTTCTTCTTTACTGTTGGTTTTATGCTTATTAAACCCATGTTTTCCTTCCTTCTGGATTTGCTTAGGGGGATTGTTAATTTTCTCTGTGGTTACCTTGGAATGAATTATTTTCTCTACATTTTTAGAATAGAGGGTTCTATGAAGACATTGTCCTGTTTTCCTCTCCATTTGGAAGTTTGTACCTGGAAGTTTCATTCCCTCTATTAGGTTAGTTGCTGTTATCATGTGCAGATTGGCTTCCTTGATTTTTAGTGTACAGTGTTTTATGGTCTTATTTTGAGTTTCTATTTCTGATTTGGTTTTAGTGTTGATGTCACATATCCTGATGTTGTTGATTTCTGTTGTGGGCTCTCTACCGGAAGGACTTCTTTGAGCATTTCTTGTAGGGTTGGCCTGGTTTTCTCAAAATCCCTTAATTTCTGTTTGTCTGAGAATGCCTTGATTTTGCCTTCATATTTGATGGACAATTTGGCTGGATATAGGTTTCTTCTTTGGAAGTTCTTTTCCTTCAGTGTTTTATATATACTGTCCCATTGCCTTCTTTTCTGCATGGTTTTTGCTGAGTAATTGGAGCTCAGCCTGTTTGATTATTATAAGTAATATTTCTTTTGTCCCAGGTACCTCTCAAAAATTTTTCTTTATCTTTGGTTTTGGAGAGTTTGATTATAATAAGCCTTGGTGTTTTTCTCTTGGGATCTATCCTGTATGGAGTTCTATGAGCTTCTTGGACAAATATCTTTTTTCCTTCATGATATGGGGAAGATTTCTGTTAGTACGTCTTCTACAATTTTCTTGGTGGTTTTATTCACCTCTTATTTTTCTGGAATTCCAATGAGGTGTATGTTGTTTCTTTTCATGTTGTCCCATATAACTGTTAGGTTCTCTTTATTTCTCTTAAATTTTTGTTCTTATTTTTCTTCATACAGGCTGGTGTTCAGAGATTTGTCTTCTAGTTGGGAAATATGTTCTTCAGCCAGTTCTATCCTACTCTTTTGTGCTTCCACTGTATTGTGTAATTCTGTAAGTTTGGTATTCACCTGGATTTCTAACTGCTGTTTTTGTATGAGGTCTGATTGTGCATTAATTTTATTATTTTGTTCTTTAATGATTTTCCTGAGTGTTTCCAGGAAACTGTCTGTGTTCTCCTTGCTTCTGTTTGGGGTTTTCATAGGTTCTTGTAAAGCTCTATAAACATATCTTCTAAATTCATGCCCAGATAATTCTATTGTCTCCTCTTCCTCCATGTTAAATGAGACCATTGTTTGGTGTTTTGCTTCTAATGTCTTGTCCTGTTTTTGTTTGTTTGTTTGTTTGTTTGAAGTTGCTTGTTGTTTCCCAGATATTTTGAGGTTGTCTTTAACTGTTGGTTATATATTTATTTGTTTTGTCTTGGTTTTATGATTTAATATTTTGAAAAGGTGAAGCTGGTGTATTTTATTTTTTTGTTATTAATTCATGTGTCCTGGGTTGATGTGCAGTTTTCTTTGTGATGATGGATTCATTGTGTGAAATGTGGATGTGCATCTCTGTTTGTCATAAAGAGGGTTTAGAATTTGAACTAGCAGGTATTATAGTGGCTGAATGTGATTTTTCTATTGAATGAGTGAAGGTATAGGCAGAGAAGGTGGGAGGAGACAAGAGAAGGAAGGGAAGCTCCATGTTGCCAGGGGTGGTTTCTAGGGCTTTGATCAGGCTGCAAATGATGATGTTGTACTGTTATTCATAGGCCCACAGGTCAAGTTCAGCAAAGACTCCAGTTGTTAGGTGGTCGCCACTTTCCGCCAGATTCAGACACATGCAAAAACCCCTCTCTAGAGGCTCTCTGTGCCGAAAAGCTGACCAAGACAACTGCTCAGCTCTGTGATCAGCCATGGGAGTTCCTCCCAGGACCCACACACTTGCAGCATCAATGATCTCTCTGCTCGGGTTTCAGAAGTGCTGGAGCCAGGGAAATGCCTGCTCACACCCAGAGGACCCAAGTTTACAAACAAAGGCAAAAGCCAGCCCTTCTGTGCCAAAAAGCTGACCAAAAGAGCTGCCCTCTTCCACTGTCCACTGCAGGAGTTCCTCCCAGGTCCCACACACTTGTGACATTAATGTCCTCTCTGCTTAGGTTTCAGTGGTGCTGGAGCCAGAGAAGTGCCCGCTTGCACCCAGTGGAGCAAAGTTTACTGATAAAAGCAGGTGCTAAAGGAACTGTATGGATTTCCATGGGTTGACCACTGGTACACTGGTGTGGTGCACCTTCTTCCCTAACCTAGAGAGGTCTCTGATGGCCCTTCTTGCCTGCTGGTCAGCACTCCCCCAGGGAGGTCTCTGATGGTCTTTCTCACCTGCCGGTCAGGCTCCGCAGGGTGGATTTTTCCGTTTTTGTTATTTGTCCCCTGACTCCTACTTCTTTCTAATCCTACTCCCTTGAGTTTGGCATGCTCTGACTCATTGAGCTGTTCAAACACCTGAATCCCTATTTCAAACTGCTGTACCTAGTTCTTCAGGCACTAAGATACTAGAGAGAATTAATATGGGGATTACCAATGAGACACCATTTTGGATCCCTTTTTTTCACTGAGTGATTTTTGGAAGTAGATTATCAGGCCTTTCTTTCTTGTCCCTTTTAGTCTGGAAGCTCCATGGAAGCCTGCTCCGCATCACATTACACACAGCCTCCACCAACAGATGGCTGAGGGTTGTGCATGAGGTGCATTGGTCATAATCAAACTCATATTTCCCACACGAAAGGAGAAAATTATACCACTGAACCACCAATTAACCATTTAGGAAGCATAAAAGCCCCTTTAAAATCCACATAGTTCCTACTTTTATATTAATAACCAAAATTCTTTTTTCTTCTAACTCTTAGCTATATTAAGCTGTATTGGATTGTTTGTGTTACTCTGTAATGATGAGTCTCCTTTCTGACTATTTCTCAAATGGGTAATTCAAAATCCAAATTTACTATTTTACTGTAGCAACAAAATCATGCAAGAAAGACTTCACCAAATCTGAAATTGAAATTATACATCAATTTATTGCTTGATTTGTTGGTCTAAAATTTTAGTCTAAAATGACCATACTAATCTCCAATTCTCGTGATAAATGTTATTCTCTATTATATAGTTCCACAAGTACTATTAGTAGTAGTAAGTATTTTCTCACAATTTATCTCATTATATATGTCTTAAAATATAAAATTACAGAAACATAGTCCTCAGTAACAGAAATTTGCTTAATGCTGACACTGAGGTATCAGTGCCTCCTTGTGCTTTCCTGGATGCCGTTGTAGACAAATGTGAGCCTTGCTCATGTGTTCTAAAGGTTTTAAAATTTCTACTGCTTCCAATGTTTTAGACACACATTATTCCCTCTTTCATGGTAATAAATATATTGATGATGGTAAAATTAAGTCTATTCATTACAGCATAGACACAATAGCCAAAGTTTATTTATTCACAGCACAATACATGGGGGGAGGAGACACTCCAGAGACTTTTCATGTGTATCTGCCTTGTTAATTGTCTCCATTATTAACCAAAAGTTTGGAGGTTAGTCATTCAAATCAGCCATTGAAAAACCTGTAGATCACAGTGCTACTCTGATACACCATGAGTCAAAATTGAATTGAAGGGCAAGGGTTTTTATTATGCAAATAATATATTGAATCTAACCAAATAAGTTTTTTCTTAAGTTTTTTTTTTTAATAAGTAATGATTTTTTATTTATATTATGAATCCATCCATATCTTTTTTTAAAAAAACTTCCATTTGTATCTTAACAAATAATACATATTTCAAATCAATTTAGTTTATATGTCAAGATATTCAGTCACTAGATTTAAATAAGATTTAGTTAAGAGTTTTGGGGGATCTGCTCTATACTACTGGGGATGGGGAAGAAATCTCTTTACAGGTCTTTGTTTTCTCATAGGTATATATAGAAAGTAATATTCTTTTTTTTTTCTTTTTCTTTTGCCTTCCCCTTCACCCAAATCGGGAGCTCTGGTGACAAAGTGCCTAAGGCATTGGACTGCTAACCAGAAGGTTGGTGGTTCAAATTCACTAGCTACTCCTTGGAAGGAAGATTGGGCAATCTACTTCCATAGTGATAGTGCCTGGGAAACCCAAGGGGGGGGGGTCACTGTGAGTTGGATCTGACTCCACAGCAGTGAGTTTTCTTTGGTTTTGGTTCTTCCAAATCACTTCCACACTAACACAGAGTAGGAAGAAAGGCTTGGAGATCTACTTTCTGAATTAAGCCAATAAATATCTTATGGATCATAAGAGAATGTTGTCTGACGCAATGTTAGAGGATGGCACAGGACCAGGCAACATTTTGTTCTGTTATGAATAAGGTCGCTATAATTTGGACCACTTCAACAGAAATTAACAACAACAAAAAGAAGAAAGCCAGGTGGGAACAAAAGGATATCTGAAGAAATAATGATAGATATTTCTAAAGATGACAAACATTACAAACCCACAGATCCAAGAAACTCAATGAACTGCGAACATAAGAAATATGCAGAAAATTGTATGAAACCACATCATAATCAAACTGCTCAAAACAAGAAATAAAGAAAAAATCTTAAAAGGATCTAAATTCACTGCTGTCAAGTCATTTCTGACTCATAGCAATGCCTCCTTGGGTTTCTGAGGTGGTATCTCTATGGAAGTAGATTGCCCAACCTTCCTTCCAAGGAGTGGATGGTGGGTTTGAACCATGAGCCCTCTGGTTAGCAATCAAATGCTGTAGGCACTAGGCCACCAGAGCTCCTTAAAAGTATGGGTTGGGGGGAGATCTACTTCTAACTTTGTAGGGACAAAGATAACAACAGCAGCAGATTTCTCCTCAAAAAAATGCAAGCAAAGAGATAGTGGAAAAACAATGTACTGAAAGGGGGAGAAAGGGGAAAAAAAAAGCAAACAAACAAAAACACCCCAGAAGCCCATAATTCTATATCCAGAGGTAATATCTTTCAAAAGCAAAGATATAATCAATACTTTTTCAGAGATATAAATGTTGAAAAATTATCCCTAGACCCAAACTAGAAGAAAGCTTAAAAGAATTCTTTTAGGTAGATGGTAAATAATAACAAATGGAAATATTAAAAAGAATGAAAACCAGCAGAAATGATAATTTCATTTGTAATTTATGACTTTTTCTTCTTATTTAAATCCCTTTACTTGATAATTGACTATTTAAATAAAAATATAAATAAGGTATTATGGGATTTATGTTGTTGCTGTTATTAGGTGTCATTGAGCCAGTTGCAACGCTTAGCCACCCTATGTACAAGAGAGTGAAACACTGCCCAGTTCTGTGCCATCCTCACAATCCTTCCTAAGCTTGAGTCCATCATTGCACCCACTGTGTCAATCGATATTGTTAAAGGTTTTCCTCTTTTTCACTGACTGCCTACTTTACACATCATGATATCCCTCTCCAGGGATTACTGCCTTCTGGCAATGTGACCAAAGTACAAGAGACAATGTTTGCCTTTTCTCACCTCTAAGGAGCATTCTGAGTATTCCTCTTCCAAAAGAGATTTGTTCATTCTTCTGGCACTCCATAGGATTTTTCAATATTCTTTGTCAAGAGAACAATTCAAATGAATCAATTTTTCTTCAGTCTTCATTATTCATTGTCCAGCTTTCACAAGCATGTGAGATTATTGAAAATACCTTGGTTTATATAGGCACACCTTAAAGTGAACATTGTTCTTTAACACTTTAAAGAGGTCTTTTGTAGCAGATTTACCCAGTGCAATACATCATCTGATTTTTTGACTGCTGTTTCAGTGAGCATGACTGTGGATCTGGGGAAAATGAAATCCTTGACAATTTTGATCTTTTATCTATTTGTTGTAATGTTGCTTATTGATCCAGTTGTGAGGATTTTTGTTTTCTTTATGTTGAGGTGTAATCCTTACTGAAGGCTGTAGTCTTTGATCTTCATCAATAAGTGCTTCAAGTCTTCTTCACTTTCAGCAAGCAAGGTTGTGTCATCTGCATATCGCAGGTTATTAATGATTCTTCCTCCAATGTTGATTGCACATTCTTCAGAGAGTGTTCTCAGATCATTTTCTCAGCATACAGCTTGAATAAATACGGTGAAAAAAAAAAAAAAAACCGTGATATACACTTTTCCTGATTTTAAATCATGTGGTACCTCCTAGTTCTGTTCAAACAACTGCCTCTTGGTTTATGTTTCTCATGGGCACAATTAGATTTTCTGGAATTCCTAATCTTCACAATGTTACCCATAATTTGTTATGATTCACATAGTTGAATGCCTTTGCATAGTTAATAAAGCACAGACAAACATCTTTCTGGTATTCTTTGCTTTCAGCTAAGATCCTTCTGACATCAGAAATGATATCTCTTCTTTCACATCCTCTTCTCAATCTGGCTTGAATTTCTGGCAATTCCCTGTCAATATATTGCTGCAACCATATGGAACAGAATGGAGTCCAGAAATAAACCAAATATATATGGGCATTGAATACTTTTACAAACATGCAAATATAACTTATGAATCATTTGAATTATGAATAAAAAATAATCTTCTCAAATTATTCTGGAACAACTGGAGAGCAACATGCAAATAAATAAATGAATGTAATAAAATAAGCCTTGATCTAGTCCTTTGTGCAATATACAAAAAATAAGCTCAAGATGGATAATAAACTTAAATGTAAAACATAAAACTATAAAACCTGTAGATGAAAATACAGGATGGGGGTGTAGCAGGGAATGGTGAGAGTTAGAAATTATAATGGAGTATGAGGAAATTATGAAGTGACGGATATGTTCACTATCTTGATTGTTGTTATTGTTTTATATGTGTATGTGAAGACATCAAATTGTAAAAATTAATTATACACAGTGTTTTGATTGTCAATTTTACCTCAATAAAGCTGTTAAAACATATTTTGCTTTTCAATCTAACATGGAAGAATTAGAAAGTACTAAGCACATAAAGATGTAGTCAATGAATGAATCTCTTACATCACTATCTTATTCACTTTTGAACCCTCAAAATACTCACTGACATTGAGTCAATTCCCACTCATAACCACTCACATATGTGCCCGAGTTTGTAAATCTTTACGGAAGCAGAGAGCCTCATCTTTCTTCTGCAGAATGGCTGATGGGTTTGAACTGCCAACATTCTGGTTAGCAGCCAAAATGCTTTAATCACTACACCACCAGAGTTCCTTCCTTTTAACCCTGTGGAACTGATATTGTAATTTCTCATGCATATCTTACCTGAGGTTCTAAGACATAGAATATCCTTCTCAAAATCATGTATTGAATGGAAGGGTAAGAATTCAAATCTATATCCCTTTGATGAATACAAGTTTTACCCTCAAACTAGGGTAAAAAGAACAGCATGGAATTTACAGTGAATAAGAGCTGTATTTAATTCTTGGTTTTCCATTTCTCTGTTTTGTGAACTTGGTCAATTACCTAGAACATGAGTTTCTTTTCCTCATCTGAAAATGAAACAATACTCATCTCATACAATTGCTATAATTCTTCTTTCCTTTTCACTTTCCTTTTCCCCAGTAGACCATTACTCTAGTCTCACTTTCCCTATAGGCCACTGCTAACAATGCTGTTACTATCTAAAACCAACCCAAAGTGAATTTCATGTCACAATGCAAGTTGGCAGAAAAAGTGAGTGAATGTAGATTTTCAATTATTTGACTTATTGGCCATGGTTACACAAAACAGGAAAAGAACTGATGATGAAATGTAATCAGAGGCTCTGCAGTACTAGGAATAGGGAATATTTTATATACAATTGAATGGCCTTCCCCCACCTTCATGACTCTACATTTGGTCATCATTGGTCAACCCCTGCCATACTGCTCCTCAGAATTCTCTTTAAGTTTCATCTAATTGTGCCCTTTTTTAAGCTACTTAAATTGGCATTTCTTTATTTACACCTAACAACAACATATTTTCTTATCATTTTATGAGTTAAGGACCACATTGAGTGAGGAAAATTGGACAACTTAACACTTCTTGGTTAAAACTGACTTCTGTTTTTTGACTTTGCTGGTTTTATGCTCACAAGAATAAAAAATGTTTTATAACACTAATTTCTACAGTTTTAATATATCCATTTTTCTATGGTCTTCTCGACCTGTAAACTGTATCCACTTTTTTTTCTAACTTAGTACATTTTACTTTTAAATGTAACTTTGATGTTTTACTCTTCTCTATTATAACACTTTTCCCCTTCTCATTCTTATGTTGCTGCTAAGTGCCTTTGAGTCGGCCCCAACTCATAGCAACCCTATGTACAATAGAACTAAACATTGCCCAGTCTTGTGTCAGCCTCATAATCCTTGCTATGTCTGAGCCCATCATTGCAGTTTAAATCCATCTCATTGAAGGCCTTCCTCTTTTTCACTGACCCTCCACTTTACCAAGCATGATATCCTTCTCCAGAGAATGATTCCTTCTGACAACATGGCCAAAGTAAGTGAGATGAAATCTGGCCATTCTCACTTCCAAGGAGCATTCTGGCTGCTCTTCTTCCAGGACAGCTCTGTTAGTTCTTTTAGTAGTCCACGGCACCTTCTTTGCCAACACCACAACTCAAAAGCATCAAATCTTCTTCAGTCTTCCTTATTCATTGTCCAGAACTCATATTCATATGAGGCGATTGAAAATACCATGACTTGGGTTAGGTGCACCTTACTCTTCAAAGAGACATCCTTGCTCTTCAGCTCTTTAAATAGGTCTCTTGCAGCATATCTGCCCAGTGCAATGTGTCTTCTGATGTCTTGACTTCTGCTTCCATTGATGTTGATTGTGAAACCAAGAAATATGAAATCTTTGACCATTTCAATCTTTTCTCCATTTATCTGATGCTGCTTATTGGTCCAGTTGTGAGGATTTTCCTTTTCTTTATGTTGAGAAGTAATTGATACTGCAGACTGTAGTCTTTAATCTTTATCAGTATATGCTTCAAGTCGTCTTCATGTTCAGCAAGCAAAGTTGTGTTGTCTGCATATCACAGGTTGTTAATGAGCCTTCCTCTAATCCTGATGCCAAGCTCTTATTCATACAATCCAACTTCTTGGAATAATTGGTCAGCATACAGATTGAATAAATATCATGAGAGAATACAACCTTGCCCAGACTCACTCTCTTCCTGATTTTAAACCATGCAGTATTCCCTTGTTCTGTTCCAACAACAGCCTCTTGGTCTATATGCAGGTTCCTCTCTCATCTTATAGTTCCTTCAAATCCCATTAGTGGATATTAGAGACAAGAAGCTGGCAACCATAAAGACCAAGTATCTGGATTTCCTCTCCCATCCCTGGATATTTATTTAGTTCAGAGAATTTTTTTTTTCAAGGAAATTGTTTGAGATATATTTTAGATATGAATATCCATAGCTATATAGAACATGTATGAAAAACCTCAAGGGCTATATGCCACTGTATAATTGTTTACTAGCATTTCCTAGTGAAGTGTCTAGCATGAGGATATATTTGGCCAGCCTTTTGAAAACTAGCAAATGGAGTTAAGTTACTATGAGCAGCACTATTGTTTATCATTTATCATTCTAAATCTTTAAACTCAGACCAAATTGGCAACACTTTACAGGCTTGAGGGTCTCTGGGTGGAGCAAGTTGCTAATGTGCTCAACTGTTAACAGAAAATTTGGACTTCAAGTCTACCCAGAGTGACCTTTGAAGAAAGGTCTGATGATATGCTTGTGAAAAAACAGCCTATAAAAACCCTATGAAGCACAGTTCTATTCCGACATACATGGGGTCTCCATGAGTTGCAGTGGACTCAAAAGCAACTGGTAAAATCATTAACTTAAATACATGTGACTCTTACTGAAAATGAATTAAGAAGGTCATACATTCTCTTATATTTACAATGTTAAGATTTGAAAATCTATATGAGCACAGAACATGGATTTCATTAAGTCATTTAGGTTTTTATAAGTGTTTTATTTATGCTTATTTTCTAATTACATTCAGTCTTCCTCAATATAGATTCATGCCATTACAAATGAGAGAGTATATCAAATTGCCTGTTCAAATATAGTGAAACATTCTTTATAGAAATTTGATTTAAGAAAATATATGATTTAAAAAAAAAATCCAGGAAAATCACAGCATGTTGGAATTTTTTATGTCCCTCTTTGGGCAAGAGTGAAGTTTATTATTATTTAACCCTTTCTTGTGATTTAATAGTTGAATCTGTAGAAACTTTTACGACATACAGAAACAGAAATTAGTGAGTTCTTTTTTATTAATAACATGAAATTAAAATTAGAAAAAAAAATCTTGCATGAATTATCTTTCCTTCTCTCTATGTGTGCATCAAACCACAAGTCCTAGTTTGGGATTTGGAGAGTTCTGGACAAATTCTGAAAGCTGGATAGGTTGTCTACTCCAGGGAGGCCTAAAATGTCTAAATCTAATGTCATCTCGATTGTCATATCACATCCTGCCACGGACCACGTGAGGAATGTTGCTATTTATTGCCATGAAAACCCATACATTGTCTTTCTCCATAGATAGCATGTGGCCAATTAGAGCCATCTTCATCAAGTCTGATCATTCTCAGACAGAAATATCGATTAATTCACCAACAGCCAGTGCATAGAATCATCTTTTACTGAGAATTATAATAAACTCTGAACTCCAGTCTTTAAATTTGCAGTATAGGCTCTCAATTTTTGGTTAAGTAGTTCTGTGGCATATCACTAGAGGTGGAAAGACACTGTATTTCTTTGTTGTTGATACAGAATGAACAAAAGGAATGCTCAAAGCTTCATTTTAATGGGGGTAGAGGTGTAGTGTGAGTAAAAAGGTCACTTCTACAGAGTGTTTTCTGCTTGTTTGACAGGGTCACATTTGTTAACTGGACATTATTGGGGGCACCTGTCTATAAAATAGTACTGTCCCTGAGAAATAATACTAGTAAGAACCACAACTTGAACTATAAGGCTAATAATTATTTAAGGAGTATAATTCTGTATGACAATGAATATATTATTTATAATATTCCCCAAAGTAACTTCAATGCCAGATATAGGCCTAGATTACTATTCAGACACTAGATGCTATGCCATTAAAATTACACTGAATTTATGTGCTCAAAAAAAAATTCAAATTTGTACATCACTCCATTGTATCTTACTCTCATTTCACCTATCTCAAATTTGATTAACATTTGATATATAAGAAATTGCTGAAAGAGGTTACTGTGATGCCAGTTCACCAAAAGATTAAAAAAAAAACTGTTTAGAGAGTGTATACACTTCTCCAAAGATAAATACACACCAGAGAAAATCCTAACAGCTTTTAATTTCCATGCCTTTCAGTTTTACTGTTGTAAATGCAACTGTTTATGGGACTAATGACACAGGCTGGCTCTGTTGAATCAATTACACAAGTAGGCACTTGGATCAGATTTTTCACTCTTATTCCATTCACACTATGTGGATGCCTGATATTTGACTAAATTAAATTGTACCAGAGCTCCTTGGTGCTTTCCATACACTGCATCTCTGAGCACTTTATGTAACAATGAAATAAATGATAATATGCTTGATGCAGGGTGGTGACTATGCACAAGCACATGTGGCCAGAGTTACACAGTGAGCAATAGGCAATAGTCAACCAACAGCTCTATTTGTTACATTAAATGGCTCAACTATGGCTGCATTCCACAAGAGGCATCTTTTCAGATATCTATATATATGTATATTTATCTCCGCACATGCTTTCAAATTTGGGTTTTGATTTTGTTCTTGTTTGTTATCTCTGTAGGAGAGACAAGAAGTGTGGTGAGAGAAAAGAGAAGGGGAGATTGGTGAAGTCAAGTGCTTATGTTGATGACAATAAAATAAGACCATCTGGACTGTGGTAACGTGGAAGCAGATGCTGAGCAGGCTTCACACACATTCTTAAATGCCAGAGTGCTTCTCTGCTGATCCACAGCAGAGCATGTAATTCTGGTAATGAGCTGCCCAGTATGCAGAGATGTTGATGGGTCCAATTTATGCCGTATTTTGGTCTGACACACAACGGGAAGGGTGCTGGGAGCCTGCCTGTTGCTTGCACTTCATTCCTGTCATAACGTAAACCATGAGATTATTGTTGTTGAGTGAATTCTTATCATGAGCCATGCATTATATGTAAGTTATCTCATATAATACCAGGAGCAAACCCTAAGGATTTAGTAATATTCTCCATAATGCACAGGGCATTGAAAATTCAGGGATCTTAATTAATTTGCCCTAGATCATTCGGCATTGAAATGTGAACTCTGCCCATTAAGACTCTTAGAGATCTTATAAGACAGAGTAGAACAGTCTAGATGGTTTCCAAGGCTGTATATCTTTACAGAAACTGACTGCTTCATCTTTCTTCTGAGGAGCATCTAATGGGCATGAACCACTGACCTTTTTGGGTAGCAGACAAATGTTTTAATCACTGTACCACTAAAGCTCCTTAAGTATGAACCCAGACCTATTTAAATCAAAACATATTCTCTTACCAGTGTGTCACAAAGCCTGTCTTACAAGCTCATCACTGTTTGAAACTTGGTGGTTTTTTGGGAAAGAGTTGTACTAAAACTGGCAGTGTCATTTTTAAAGAAATATTCATTATATTGCTAATTTAGTGAATAAAAATGATTTTATTTTGTAAAGGTTATAGGATCTGAATGCAAAATGTTAAAGAATAATCACTTGAGGCATTAAAAAAAAAAAAAGTATCCTAACTTTGTATCTTGGCAAGAAATAAATCATCCAGCATCAATGGCAAAGATATCATTTAGGAAATAAACTCTAAATGATCAAACTAGAATTAATACTATTGATTAGTAGAAATAATCTACTTAATTTGCAGCAGTTTATAATACTAAATAGGTAATTTGGTCATCTTGGTAAATGGATAAGCAATGGATATGCTATTTATATGTGCGCTGATGAGTTAATTATGTATCAACCAAAACAAAACTCACTGCCATTGAATTGATTCTGACACATAGAGACCCCTCCTTGGATTTCTGAGGCAGTATCTCTATGGAAGTAGATTGCCCAACCTTCCTTCCGAGGAGTGGCTGGTGAGTTTGAACCAACAGCTTTCTGGTTAGCAGTCAAATGCCTTAGGTACTATGCCACCAGAGCTCCCATGTCTGTATGTTTGTGTGTGTGTGTGTGTGTGGGGGGGTATATGCATATATGTATATATAAGTTCTAGTGGCTTACTGGGTAAGACATTTGGCTGCTAACAAGGAGATTGGTGGTTCAAACCCACCAGCTGATCTGGGAGGAGATGAGGCAATCTACTTCAGTAAAGCTTTACAGACTTGGAAACCAAATGGGGATCACTATGAGTTGGAATAAATTCAATGGCACTGAGTTATATATATATATATATATATGTATGATACATATATATATGTAGTGTGTAGTGTATACATACATACATATATATATGTGTGTGTGTGTGTATATATATATATATATATATATATATATATATATATATATACCACCACTCATCTATCAGTTTGTCATACTGTGGAGGCTTGTGTGTTGCTGTGAGGCTGGAGGCTATGCCACCGGTATATCAAATACCAGCAAGGTGACCCAGACTAAGCAGGTTTAGCAAGGTGACCCAGACTAAGACAAACTCAGAAGAAGGAAGGAGCCATCCACTTCTCAAAGAATTAGCCAGTGAAAACCTTATGAATAGCAGTGAAATACAATCTGATATATCACTGGAAAACTTTATGAAAAGCCCTAAAACCTTGTCCAATATAATGCCAGAAGAAGATGAGCCCTTCAAGTCAGAAGGCACTCAAAATTCAATTAGGGAAGAGTTGCTTCCTCAGACTAGAGGTGACCTTAATGATGTGGATGGAGAAAAGCTTTTGGTACCTCCATTTCCTGGTGTAGCCTGACTCCAAATGGGAAGAAACAGCTGCAAATATCCATTAATAATTGGATATTGGAAAGTATGAAGTATAAATCAAGGAAAATTGGAAGTAGTCAGAAATGAAATGGATTGTGTAAAGACTGATATCCTAGGCATCGTTGTTGTTGTTATGTGCTGTTGAGTCGAGCTTGACTCATAGCGACCCCTCCTTGGGTTTCTGAGGTGATATCACTACAGAAGTAGATTGCCCAACCTTCCTTCCAAGGAGTGTCTGGTGGGTATGAACCACCAAGCTTCTGGTTAGCAGTCAAGTGCCTTAGGCACTATGCTATCCTAGGCATTACTGAGTTGAAATGGACTGTTTTTGGCTATTTTGAATCAGACAACAATATAATATACTATGCTAGGAATAGCATGGTGAATGAAGAGGAATAGCATGGTGTTCATCACCACAAAGAATATTTCAAGATCTATCCTGAAGTACAATGCTGTCAGTGATAAGATAATATCAATACACCTACAATGAAAACCAGTTAATATTACTATTATTCAAATGTATGCACCAACCACGAAAGCTAAAGATGAGGAAATTGAAGATTTTTACGAACTTCTATAATCTGAAATTGACCAAACATGCAATCAAGTTGGGTTATCACTGGTGATTGGAATGCAAAAGTTGGAAGCAAAGAAGAATCACTGGTAGTTGGAAAATATGGCTTTAGTGATAGAAATAATGCTGGAGATGTTGTTGTTGTTAGGTGCCATCGAGTCGTTTCTGACTCATAGTGACCCCATGCACAGCAGAATGAAACACTGCCCAATCCCACACCAGCTCCACGATCCCTGCTATACTTGAGCCCATCATCGCAGCCACCGTGTCAATCCATCTCGTTGAAGGCCTCCCCCTCTTTCATCGACCCTCCACCCTACCAAGCATGACAACCTTCTCCAAGGAATGGTCCCTTCTGACAACATGACCAAAATAAGTGAGATGAAGTCTGGCCATTCTTGCTTCCAAGGAGCATTTCGGGTGCACTTCCTCCAGGAAAGATCTGTTAGTTCTTTTAACAGTCCATGGTACTTTCAGCTGGAGACAGCATGATAGAATTTCTAAAGACCAGCAACTTATTCATTGCAAATACCTTGTTTCATCAACATAAATGGTGGCTATGTATGTAGACTTCACCAGATGGAGTACACAGGAATCAGATCAACCACATCTGTGGAAAGGGGCCATGGAGAAGCTCAATATCTTCAGCCAAAACAAGACCAGGAGCTGACTGTGGAACAGACATCAACTACTCATATGCAAGTTCAAGTTGAAGGTGAAGACAATTAAAAAAAGTCCACGAGAGCCAAAATATGACCTGGATTATATCCCACCTGAATTAAGTGACCATCTAAACAATAGATTTGACTGAACACCAATGACCGAAAACAAGAGGAATTGTGGGATGACATCAAGAACATCATCCATGAAAAAAGCAAAGGTCATTAAAAAGACAGGAAAGGCAGAAAAGACTAAAATGGATGTCAGAAGAGACTCTGAAATTTGTCCTTGTACAGAGAGTAACTAAAGCAAATGGAAGAAAAGACAAAATACAAGAGCTGAACAAATGATTCAAAGAGGAACTTGAGAAGACAAAAACAATTATTATAATGAAATGTACAAAGATCTGGAGTTAGCAAACCAAAAGCTAAGAACACGCTTGGGATTTCTCAAGCTTAAAGAACTGAAGGAAAAATTCAAGCCCCAAGTTGCAATATTGAAAGATTCTATGGGCAATATATTGAATGATGCAGGAAACATCAAAAGAAGATGGAAGGAATACACAGAGTTACTGTACAAAGAAGAATTGGTCAATGTTTATCCATTTCTGGAGGGGGCATATGATCAAGAGCCAAAGGTATTGAAAGAAGAAGTCAAAACTGCACTGAACTAATTGGCAAAAAATAAGACTCCACCATTTGACAGAATACCCATTGAGATGTTTCAACAAAAGGATGCCACACTGGAGGCACTCACTTGTCTGTGCCAAGAAATTTGGAAGACAGCTACCTGGCCAACTGACTGAAAGAGTTCTATATTTCTAACCATTCCAAAGAAAGGTGATACCATAAAATGTGGAGATTATTGAATAACATTAATATCACAGACAAGTAAATTAAGATAATTCAAAAATGGTTGCAGCAGTATACTGATAGAGAACTTCCAGAAATGCAAGCTGGATTCAGAAGAACACATGGAACAAGGGATATCATTGCTGATGTCAGATGGATCTTAGCTGAAAGGAAAGACTACCAGAAGGATGTTTACTTGTGTTTTATTGACTATGCAAAAGCATTCAATTGTGTAGATCATAACAAATTATGGATAATGTTGAGAAGAACGGGAACACCAGAACACTTGATTGTGCTCATGAAGAACCTATACACAGACCAAGAAACTGTCATTTGAAGAGAACAATTGGATACTGCATGGTTTAAAATCAGGAAGGGAGTGTGTCAGGGTTGCGTCCTTACACCATGCTTATTCAATCTGTATGAGACAAAATTACCCAAGAAGCTGGATTATATGAAGAAGAACACAGCACCAGGATTGGAGGAAGACCCATTAACAACCTGTGATATGTACACAACACAACTTTGCTTGCTGAAAGTGAGGATGACTTGAAACACTTACTGGTGGAGATTAAAGACTACAGTCTACAGTATGGATAACATCTCAACATAAAGAAAATGAAAATTGTGAAAACTGGACAAATAAGCAACATCACAATAAATGGAGAAAAGATTGACATTGTCAAAGATTTCATATTACTTGTTTCCATAATGAGTACCAATGAAAGCAGCAGCCAAGACATCAGATGACATATTGTACTGGACAAATCTGCTGCAGAAGACGTCTTAAAAGTGCTGAAGAACAGAGATGTCTCTTTGAAGACTAAGGCAGGCCTAACCCAAACTAGGGTATTTTCAATCACCTCATACGAATTTGAGAGCTGGACAATAAGAAGAGTTGATGCTTTTGAGTTGTGGTGTTGGTGAAGAATACTGAAGGTACCATGGAAGGCCAAAAGAACTAACCTATCTGTCCTGGAAGAAGGGCAGCTGGAATGTTCTTTGGAAGTGAGAATGGTGCCAGACTTCATCTCACCTACTTCAGTCATGTTGTAAGAAGGGACCATTCCCTGGAAAAGGATTTCATGCTTGGAAAAGTGGAGGATCAATGAAAAAGGGAAAGGCCCTCATTGAGATGGATTGACAGTGGTTGCAAAGATGGGCTCAGGCATAGCAAGGATTGTGAGGCTGGCATAGGACCCAGGCAGTATTTTGTTCTGTTGTACATAGGGTCGCAATGATTCGGAGCTGACTTGACTGCACCTAACAACAACAGCATGGGTGTGTGTGCGTGTGTGTGTGTGTACAAGTGCATGTGGTGTATAACTTATTATAATGCATAAACAATTAGCCATTTATATATTATTTGAGCTAAACCAAAGACAACCTAAGAAAAACAAAGCTATTTTCTTCACTCTATCTCATAAGAAAACTAATCTGACCTTATCCCTTTCCTTTTTTTCTATTTGAGGCCTTGCTAGTATTCTTTCTCCAGTACATTTCCAACAAGATGAACTTAAAAAGGGAAAAAATCTTTTGGACTGACCTGCGAGGCCCAAGGAGATTATGTGTCAGCCAAGACTTTTAATAGAGCCCTAAAATCTCCTTAAAAATAAGGATTCCACTTCAAGGGATTGATAATCTCACTTCAGACTGAACCTCTTTGCTATTTACTAACTATCCAGAGTCAAAGTTTTACAAGAAAAAAATTTCAGAAGTGCCTGATAATAGCTACATGTCTTTGCCAGCTCATCAGGATGAATAATGTATTAGTGATAATTTCAATACAAATGGTGAGAAAGTCCACCACTCATCTTTCAGTTTGTTCTACTGTAGTGGCTTGTGTTGCTATGATGCTGAAATTTATGTCACTGGTATTTCAAATACCAGCAGGGTCTCCCATGACAGACAGGTTTCAGTGGAGCTTCCAGACTAAGACAGACTAGGAAGAAAGTTGTGGCCAGGTCCACTTCTGAAATAAATAATGGCCACTGGCCTCAATACTACTAAGGAAGAGCTGTCTCCTCAAAATATAAGTGATCTTATGGAGTAAAGTTTTCAGGACCTCCATTTGTTGATATGGCACAAATCAAAATGAGAAGAAACAGCTGCAAATATCCATTAATGATCAGAACATGGACTATGCAGAGTATGAATCTAAGAAAATTGGAAGTTGTAAAAAATGCTATGGAAAGCATGAAGATCAATATCCTAGGCATACGTGAGCTGAAATGGACTGGTATTGACTATTTTGAATCAGACAATCATATGGTTTACTATGCCAGGAATGCCAAATTAAAGAGGAATGGCATCACATTCATCCTCAAAAAGATTTCAAGACATATCCTGAAGCATAATGCTGTCAGTGATAGGACAATATCAAAGGTTACAAGGAAGACCAGTTAATACTACTATTTTTCAAATTTACACACCAACCACTAAACCCAAAGATGAAGACACTGAAGATTTTTACCAACTTCTGTAGTCTGAAATTGACCAAATATGAAATCAAGATGTATTGATAACTAGTAGTAATTGGAATGTGAAATTTGGAAATAAAAAAGGATCAGTAGTTGGAATATATGGCCTTAGTGTTAGAAATGATGTCAGAGATTGCATGATAGAATTTTGCACAACCATTGAATTATTAATTCCCAAAGCCTTTTTTCAACAACATAAATGGTGACCATGCATGTGGATCTCACTATAAGCAATATATAGGAATCAAATTGACTACATTGTGGAAAAGACAATGGAATAGTTCAGTATCATCAGTAAGAACAAGGTCAGGGGCACATAGTGGATCAAACCATCAATTTCTCATATCCAGGTTAAGTTGAAGCTGAAGAAAACTAAAGTCTACAAGAGGAAAAAAAAAAAATTGCTTTGTTCAAAATCTCACCTAAATTTAAAGACCATCCTGAAGAATAGATTTGATGCACTGAACACTAATGAATGACCCAAGATCATACGAATGTGGTATGACATCAAGGATATTATACATAGGGAACCACAAGGTCATTAAAAAGATAGAAAAAAAAGAAAGAAAAGAAAAGGCTAAAATGGAGGCCAGAAGAGACTGTGAAACTTCCTCTTGAATGAAGAGTAGCTAAAGTGAATGGAAGAAATGGTGAAGTAAATTAGTTGAACACAAAATTTTGAAGGGAAGCTCAAGAAGAGAAAGTAAATATTATAATGAAATGTGCAGTCTTGGAGCTGGAAAATCAAAGGAAATAAATATACTTGGCATTTATCAAGCTGATAAACTGAAGGAATAAATGTATGGCTTGAGTTGCAATACTGAAGGATTTCTATAAGCAAAATAATGAATGATACAAGAAGCATCAAAAGAAGATGGAAGGAATACAGGAAGTAACTGTACCGAAAAGAAATGGTCAATGTTCAACCACTTCAGGAGTTAGCATATGATCAAGAACAAATGATATTAATGGAAGAAGTCCAAGCTGTAGTGAAGGAATTGATGATTTATTGAGATGTTTCAACAAACAAATGCAATGCTGGATGCAATCACTCATCTATGCCATGAAATTTAGAAGACAGCTATCTGGCCTACTGACTGGAAGAGATCCATATTTGTGTCCATTCCAAAGAAAGGTGAACCAACAGAATGCAGAAATTATTGAATAATATCACATGCAAGTAAAATTATACTGTATATTATTCAAAAAATGGTTGCAGCAATAATACATCAACAGGGAACTGCCAGAAATTCAAGCTGGATTCAGAAGAGGATGTGGAACAAGGGATAGCATTGATGTCAGATGGATAAAAGTAAAAGAAAATACCTGAAAGATGTTTACCTGTGTTCAACTGAGTATGCAAAGCATTCAACTATGTGGGTCATAAAAAATTATGGATAACATTGCAAAGAATAGGAATTCCAAAATATGAGGAACCTGTACATAGAACAAGAGGCAGTTGTTTAAATTGTTTTAGAGGTACTGAATGGTGCAAAATCAGAAAAAAGTATGCATCAGGGTTGTATCCTTGCACCATACTTATTCAATCTCTATGCTGAGAAAATAATCTGAGAAACTGGAATATATGAAGAAGAACATGGCATCAGGATTGGAGGAAGACAAGAAAAACCTGTGATATGAGGATGACACAGCCTTGTTTGCTGAAAGTGAAGAAGATTTGAAGTGCTTACCAATGAAGATTGAAGATTCCAGCCTTCAGTAGGAATTGTACCGCAACATAAAGAAAACAAAGCCCTCACAACTGGACCAATAAGCAACATCAAGATAAATTGGGAAATTATTAAAGTTGTCAAGGATTTCCTTTTACTTGTATCCACTATGAAAGCCCATGGGAACAGCAGTCAAAAGATCAAATGACATATTGCATTGGGCAAATCTGTTTCAAAAGACATCTTTATAAGTGCTAAAGAGCAAAGAGATCACTTTGAATGTTAAGGCATGTCTAACCCAAGCCATGATCTTTTCAATATCCTCATATACATATGAAAATTGGACAGTGAATTAGGAAGACTGAAGAAGAATTGATGCATTTGCATTGTAGTGTTGGTTAATAATATTGAATGTATTGTGGACTGCTAGAAGAATGAACACATCTATCTTCGAGGAAGTATGGCTGGAATGTTTCTTAGGAATGAGGATGGTAAGACTTTGTCTCTTGTACTTTGGACCTGTTATCATGAGGAACCAGTTCCTGGAGAATGGTATCATGCTTGGTAAAGTAGATGGTCAGCATAAAAGAGGAAGACTCAACAAGATGCATTGACACAGTGACTACAAGACTGGGCTCAAACATAGCAATGATTGTGAGCATGGTGCAGGATCAGGCAGTGTTTCATTCTGTTGTACATTGGTTTGCTGAGTCAGAATTGAGTCAACAGCACCTAATGCAAACAACAATGTGAATGTTTCTTTTAAAATGTTATGTTATGTGCCCTGAGGTAGAATGTGGTGAAGTTCATTTTAAATAGACATAAGAGATATGACCATTAGCCATCCAAAATTGTGTTAAGATGTGGTTTGACAAAGGATTTAAGAGTTCCTGGGTAGTACAAATAGTTAATCAATTCAGCTGCTAGACAAAAGATTGAATGTTCACATCCACCGAGAGGGGTTTTGAAAGAAAGGCCAGTCACTGACAACCCTATGGAACACAGTTCTACTCTGACACACTTGGAGTTACCATGACTTAGAGTCTACTCGATGGCCACTGGTGGTGGTATATTTTAATAATCACTTTGTCCAATTTTTGACATTAAATTGAAAGATGGACAAAATATGTTAAAAAAAAAGTATCTGAATTTTAATCTTCTATAGCAATCTACTCAGTAAATTTGTCTTTGTCGGTTTATCTCTCTGTTCTTTAGGTTCTCTATTTCCAAAAGTTAAGATATTTTTTTGAAGTTTCATGGTAGGCTGGTTTCTTTACAGAAGCAAAACCAGTGAAGTTTATATGTATCAAGGAAATGGCTCACATGATTGTCGAGGCTGGAAATCACAAATCCTTGGATCAGACTTCAGGTTGGAGGCTTCTTTTGGCTCTTCTAGCTACAGGGTCTGAATGAACCCAAGGTTGTGGTCAGCAGGTGTACCTAACAAATTCCAAGACTGGCAGGATGTAAAATGATGAAAAGCTACATACAGGATCTAGATTGAGCAAAAAGCTGAAAGATTTGCAAGAACATCCATGTCCATATATATTGGAAGCAGGCCACATCCCTGAGGAAATACCCTTTCAACTGACATTCATAGCAGAACTCATCATGGAGGTGATTACATTATATTAGATCTCATCACGGGAGATGACTATGTCATAATTGCCCAACCACTGAGAATCATGGTCTAGCCAAATTGGCACACAATTTTAATAATAACAATAGATTTTAAAAAAAGAAAAAGATTTTTAGTAAATTATCTAATAAAAGCTTAACTAGTTAGGCAATGTTTAAAGAATTATTGTGTTTCATCCTCATGATTTGATATGTCTTCATAATTATCCTAGAAATTAAAACAAATTTTAAATCACCAATAAACATATAAATGTCTATAACATTTTATCTATATATGTATTTTTTGAGTTCACAAAACAAAAACATGTAGAATAACATGAAATCTGATGAAAGCTGAACACATTGTCCAAAGTTAATGTATGTCAAGGTCTTCAGTAGCAACCACATCAATAATGGCCACCATGTATTCAATACTTATTTGAAGCCAAGCACAGTCATAACAATACTGAAAGGTGAGTATTTAATCATTATTTTACAGATAAAGAAATTGGTTTTAAAGAGACAAATCACCTTCCACATGGTCATTTGACTAGCAAATTCATGAGAAAAGATTTTAATGAGGTCTTTCTTATTCAAAAGTCCATGATATTGCTATAATAATGCTATCTTCAGAAATTACATCCTATTTAAAACTAATCAGATAATGTGTTTCTTTGAAAAAGCAAATAGATAAAATTTAGGATCAAGGCATTTTCTTTATTATTACTTTATCAATCCCATTCTTGAGAGTGAGTGGATGGTATACAATTATTCTTCCCAATATACTGAAGCAAGTAAAATAGTGTTTAGGCAGATAAACTGTGGGTTCAGATTGTAGATCTGAAATTTTTAGTGGTTTCTACCATATCCTAGTTATTTCATATTGGACAACTTACTTAACCACTCTCTGCTTGAGTTAAAGTGGAGGCAATAGTAATCCTTAGCTATTTTGGAAAAAGAAAGCAATGATGGTGGCACAAAATAAAAAAATGTCATCAATGTCCCTGAGCTGTAAATATGGAAGTTGTTATGTTGGAGAATGTCTTGTTGTGTATGTTTTCTCCACAATAAAAGTAAAAAATAAAAATAAAAATCTTACCTTAGCCATGGAATTATTATGTGGATTGGATGAATTAAACTCATACATACATATGAACTAGTCAATAAATGTCAATTACAATTACAGTTAAAATACAGTTGAGAAAACAGATACAGATATCAGCAAGGAAAATTCCCCTTTAGTATGTTTTCATCTTATTCCCTACTTTACTGAGAACTCATTCTTTCTTCCAGGATTATATCACCTTTAGATATTTTCTTTCTTGATACATTATCTAGTGATTTTTCCAAGTCAGGTGGAAATAGTTTTTTGGAATAGTATTGCCTGTTGTCAGCTACTATGTCAGTCAGGGAGTGCCAATTGTTCTTCAAAGACACAATGGTATTATCTAACATATGATCTTATCCAAGGCATTTGATGATGGCCCCTCATGACCCTAATACAATCATTTCTGTCACCAGGTAAGCCAATTATTGGAAAGAATTCCACTTACCTGATCTTCTATTAGTTGTGCTTCACAAACTATAGCCTATGTTATGCTTAGTGAAATGATGACCCTTCTCCAGAATGCAGTCACATTAAGGATACCTAATTATGTATGATATTGTGTAGCTAAGGGAAGATGTCATGATACAAATTTGTGAAGTTAAATTACTAAATAACTGGAGACTCTTTTGTATAGGTAACTTGTGATTTTAAGTATAAGTGAGAATGAAAATTACATACAACCATTTAAGAAGTCATTTTATGAAAGAGTGAAGATTTCTCATTTATTTGGCTCATTCTCAGATCAATCGACCTAATATATTTCCATGAATATGTCAATTTAAAATGTGCCCTTTGGAGGAGAGGGAGGGAAGATAGATTCCAAGATAATAAATACTGGGGGGAAATCATAATATTGGCTTCCAGCTGGCATGGCAGAGGTGGTTATAATTTAAAAAAAAAAAAAAAAAAGGTTGGAATTAGGCAGCCATTCAGTATAGTCAAGCAGCTACTGTCCTAACCTAGATCAGTATTCTGCCAGAATCAACTTTTATCCCTTTGTGACAACTGTGCCTCCCCCACTATAATAAAAGAACCTTCCCCTAACCGTTACTTTCTTAACAGATCAAATTGCCACTGAGTTGATTCCAACTCACAGCAACTCCATGTGTATCAGAGTAGAACTGTACTTCATAGGGTTTTCAATGGCTGAATTTCAGAAATTAGATCACCAGGCTTTTCTTCTGAGGCACTTCCGGATGGACTCAAACTTCCAAACTTTTGGTTAGCAGCTGACCTTATTAACAGTTCATGCCATCCAGGGACTCTTTCTTAATAATACCAATTGGCTTGCTAGACTTAATAAGCATCCCTTCACTTGTCACCACCCCCCACCAGGATTGCACAGGTTATTTTAAGTGTCTCTGAATTAAAAGCTTAAGTTTATCAGGAGTCCAAAGTGTGAGAGTTTAGAACCAAAAACCAGTTCACTTGCACTCATGTTCAGCACTTACAAAGATGTGCACACACCTTAATTCTAAAACAGAGAGAGCGAAGGAGACAGGACTTAGAGTATGTAATAACAATGTACAATCTTTCAATCGCATGCATCGTTTTAATTTAACTCTGTGGCTTACCATCTTGGATACCAGGGCCTGTGCCCTTCTCTCTTAAACAACACCATCTGTCCACAGGGTTTTAAAGAGCATTCTGGTTGAGATCTTTGTTTTTCTACTTATCCACTTCATGCTTTTACATTTATTTTAAAGACAAGAATAAAAGTTAAATTTTATCAGAGCCGATGCTATTGCGAATTCAAGCATCTGGCTGGCTGAAAAAGTCTATGGTACCATTTTGTTTTATAACATAGAAGGTGCTGAACTCCATTATGAAGGAATTAAATTCTTATAGGGTATTTTGCTGGTACTGTCTTTCTAGGAAATCATCCTAGCACTCTGCCTCATTTTCCACCAGAATCGCTTTTCACCAAATGAAGTCAGGGAAACTCAAAAGCAGTGTTTGAAAACAAAGACTCCAATCTGCAGAGGGGACCATAATCTCATTGTGTCCATCAGAAACTCTGAATTGGATCTGCTCACTAAATTCCCTCTGTAATTTTGTCAGCCACGTTTGTGGCTCTAAGTGTCGGCATCATAGTCCTTTTACCATTCAAACACTTTGTGTCCTGTTATTCCTTTCATCCTTCCTTTTTTTCCTCTCTCTCTCTCTTCTTGTCTTTCTTTCCCACTTTTATTTCTTTTTCTTTTTTCTTTTATTCCCTAGGCCTTTTTATCTAGTGGCAGCTGTTTCCCCTGACCTCTTACATCTAAAATGGCTAATGTGTGTAGTCTCAGCATACCTCATGGGGCTCCTGTAGAAATTGTTTTGTTTACCATCTCAAAGAAACACCGGCTGGTCAATAGATCATACATAATGATAATGACAATGCTAGAAGCTTCCACGTGCTGACCATCCTGAGTCCAAGTATGGAAGCACCTGAGGAGGTAATTTTTTCCTCCTATAATGCTGAATAATGTAATATCTTTTCACATCTCAAATACCTGCACTTTACTTCCAGAAGCATCCTGCTCCATTTTGAAACTTGATTCATGAATATGTTGTGGGGAGAGATATAGCTTTTGTAAAGGGAACTGTTTATACGTATGGACTTTGCTGAAAGAGATGATGGTCTCTTTTTGAAATTAGAGGACTTTGAGAGAAACATAATCCTCCAGAGCTCAGTGTCTTCAGGAAATAGATTTCTCACTGTCCAGGTGCTGATCAGACTGATTCTCACATGCCTGACAGTGCTGAGCTGTGGCCACTTCCCTGGAGGAGACAGGACACTGTTTTCTCTGTAACAAGATAAGGTGGCCAAGCTGTATCTCCAATAACACGCTCTATTTTTGTTGCTGTTACCCTCTCTCCTCTCATCCTGTCCCCAGATTGACCCTGAATGCCCTACAGAGAAACACACGAGCTTTATGGCCACACTCAGAATTAGCTCTCCCCTGTACCTCAGCCACAGGAGAAAGTAAGGAGAATAAGAAGCAGGCAAAGCTATATTGAAATATTGTGAAATGACCTGATGAGAGAGGAATTTTATTACATTCCTGGCAATGTCAACCTCCAGAAAGGGACACATTTTGTTCGGCAGGCACAAAGTGATTTTCTTAATATAGTCCTGCTTTTTTTTTTTAATCGTGATTTTGTGTGACTATTGCCATCCCTAAAAATCAGTCAATGAATCCAGAATACTAAACATAATGTAGCAGAAGTACATTTATACAATGGATTTTTAACTAAATCAAAGACTTGATTTTTAGCACAGATCTCAATCAGTCTTTATTAGTCTTCATCCTTAATGAGTGTAATTTTCATCTTTAGAAAATTCCCTTAGTTATTATTTATTTATGAGTAAGCCAAGTAAGTATAGTGAAACATTTTGAAGTAAACATGGTATTTAGTAAAATGTAATACAACACTTGAACTAAAACATATTGTTGTTGTTGTTATGTGCCATCGAGTTGCACCTAACTCATAGCGACCCCTCCTTGGGTTTCCGAGGCAGTATCACTACAGAAGTAGATTGCCCCATCTTCCTTCCAAGGAGTGGCTAGTGGGTTTGAACCACCAGCCTTCTGGTTAGCAGTCAAGTGCCTTAGCCACTATGCTACCAGAGCTCCCATAGTATGGAGTTATCATGCAAGTATCCACAAGGGGAGGTCTTGAATAATCCATATTTTTCCCCATCTCTTTTTTTAACAGAAGAGGCAAAGAGATTTTATAAATAAGTTTTTGTTTGTTTGTTTGTTTCATAAATTCTAACTTCTCTTGATTATTTCTTTAATGTAGCAGTTTTCTCATTTATCACAAAAGTATGTCAGTATCTTTCTAGTTTTAATTTCAGATATCCCAAAAAGTGTGTAAGCACATGGTGGGAGGTGTAGCTAAACTATTTATTTTTGCCAGGAGAATATGCAATTCTTTTAGGAGATCATGTACGCGAATTAGCTACTTATACACCAACACCCACCAAATCCTAAATTTTGGCATTCTCCTGCTCTGCAGTAAAACTCTATTACCATTTCCTCAAAGGGTTAATGGCACCACTATCTGGGGGACAATTCATTCTGCTAAACGCGATGACAAATAACCATTATTCTTTCCAACTGCACTGATAATCCGGACAGCTTAAACATTTTCGCCAGTATAAGTGAAACCATTAATCCTCTTGGATTTCACGATAAGTGGTGACTGTGAAATAATGACTGTGTCATTGTAGGCAAGAAAAAATGTTAACAATTAAAACACATTAGCCATTATCTTACCGGGTACTGAATAGTTTTCACATTTCATTAGCAATATTGTAAATGATGTGTACCTTATTAAAAAGCTCTTATTATCCAAGAAACCTAATTAGTCAAAAATTCTCATCGTAACTCTAATTTTCTAATGATATAAATGCTACACTGGTTATTGCAATGTGGGGGAATGTTTCTGTTTACCCATAAAAGATCCACAATATGTAATTGTTTCCCCAGAAATATTGTAGAGAATAGGTATAAATCATTTTTTTTTCCAGACATAGTGATATTTTATTTTAAGAGATCCATCTGGCTATTATTGAACATAATACAGAATCTCTCCTTATATATTTAAGCCAGACTTTAAGATTTCTGCCAAAAGATTATAAAAGCACAGGAAAATAACAATTAAAATTTTGCAGTATGATTTGGAGACATTTGTATTCTTCTCATACTCAACCCTTGTGCTTCTTATAAATAAATGATGTATTGACCTTTGAGACATAGTACAACTAGATGCCTAAGAGGAAGACTCCTTATATTTCCAAAAAGGAGTGTCTGAGATCAAGTTCAAATCCAATAGCTTTATTCACTTGGGCTTACAAAATCATGAAGTCCTTTGATGGTACCAACAGTTAAGTGCTTGACTACTAACTGAACTTAGTTTGACCCTACTGAGAAAGAAGTATCTTGGAAGACAAGCCTGGTAATCTAACTCCAAATCATCACAGCCTTGCTAACCTTAAGGAACATTTCTATTCCCCAAGCGTGGGGTTGCCATGAATCAGAATTGACTCAACAGCAAGTAACAACAACATAAAGTCATGAAATGAATACCAGTATTTTTCTGGGAAGAAACATGTGTATAGCTATAGGTATCTGAGTATTATCTACATGTTTTTTTGAATGAATTAAACATTCTCAGTCAGTATAATTGTACATAGAAGTATGACTATAAATTTACTCTTTGAAAGTCAAATTACAGAAACAGAAATGTGGACAATGGCTGAAACATACCTATTATAGAAAGGATGGAACAGGACTGGGCAGTGTTTCATTTTGTTATCCTTGCAGTCACTATGAGTTGGAACCAACTCAACGTCACCTAATAACAACAGGAATTATATAATGTACAACTGTATACTGCAAAATGCACTAATGTACTAATACTGATAATTTGGCTCATGGTAAGCAATTAGTAGAATACTTATAAGTGTTCACTAAATATTAGCTATTTTATAGTCAGCATTTTATCATATTACTTCAATAGTATTTAAAAGAGCATGCATATATGTATATGAGTATATAACAGGCATAAATGCACTCTCCTACACAGCCATTAATTTGCATAACAATTTAAAACTTGCTTTACTTCTTTGTTCAGTTTAAATCATTTACTTCCTTAATGACTATTTTGTGCCCAGCTCTGCAGTAGGAACTAAAACCTACTGCTCTAGAGTTAATTCCAATTCATGCTTGTCCTACTGAGTTTCCAAGGCTGTAAATCTTTACAGAAGCAGATTTCCTTATCTTCTTCCCATGGAGCAGCTGGTGAGTTTGAACTGCTGACCTTCTGCTTAGCAGCCAAATGTCTTACCCACTACACCAGCAAAGCTCCTGTCTCTGTGATAAAGACTGAAGGAGGGAAAAATACTAAAAAGAAATATCTTATGTGGCTCTGATCTTTAACAAACCTTTAGTTATGTGATGGGGCTTCTCCTCTGCATCTTGATTTTTAAAAGTCTATACAATTTTGTGCAGAATGCTTTTTAAATTAGTTTTAAAAATTTATGTGCAGGCTTTTTTTTTTAAATTTCAAGTTTAAAAATTTCTCCATAAAACAGCTAGATCCATTTAAAGGAAAGGTAGATGATATCTCATTGTTGTTTTGGTTTGCATCTCTCTAATGATTAATCATAGTGAGCATTTCTTCATATGTTCATTGGCCGCCAGTATATCATCTTTAGTGAAGTGTCTGTTCATGTCCCTTGCCCATTTTTTAATTGGATTGTTTGTCCTTTTGGTGTTGAGATGTTAAAGTTTTCTATAAAGTTTGGAGGTAAGTCCCTTGTCAGATATGTCATAGACAAATATTTTTACCCAATCGGTTGGTTCTCTTTTTACCCTTTTGGAGAAGTCTTTTGATGCACATAAGAATTTAATTTTTAAAAGGTCCCAGTCATCTAGCTTCTTTCCACTGCCTGTGCATTTTGGGTTATACTTGACAGTAGAGGGGCAGCATTCTATATAGGGAAAGCTGGACACACAGGAATGCATAGTTTAGAAGGCCACAGGGAAGAGGTAGTTACAGGGACAGGAGGGGAGGAGAGTTTGTTATGGTTGGAAATGGTAATCAGGGCACAAAATCAAATGGACATGGATTGTTGAATGTAAATCAAATTTTGCTCTGTAAATTTGTACCCAAAGCACAATAAAATTAAAAATAAATAAATAAATAAAATAAAGGAAAGGCAGCAAGAGAAGATGTGAATTGAGAATGAATGTGTGTGCAGTAAAAAGTAAAGAAGGACAGGAGGAAGGTAAAGAAGAAAGAACTAGAGAGATGAGGGAGAAAGGGAGAGGAAAGGAGAGAAAGAGAGAGAGGGAAGGAAAACATCACTAGGTTTTGCCTGGGGAAATTTGTGCATATGCTACAGAGTGTCATCATTATAACCTAGTGAAGAAGGTATCATTACCCTCAAATTATAGACAAAAATATATGCCAACACTCAGCTTTCATTCCTGTTCCTTTTTATTTAGATCATGCCAGTGATGGGTCTCCAAGGAGTTAAAAGACCACTGTCATAGAAGTAAATGGAAAAAAAAAAAGTAAATGCATATTTAGAAAAAATGTTCAGGCTGTCCAGCTCATTATGATGTAGGAGCTAAGTGGAGAAAGGGATCTCTTAGGTATAAAGTGGAATACTTGAGTGGTGCAAATAGTTAACATGCTTGATAGCTAACCAAAAAGATAGAGGGTCAAGTCTACCCAGAGGCTCCACAGAAGAATAGCTCATCAATCTACTTCTGAAAAATCAGCATTAAAAATACTATAGAGCACAGTTCTACTCTAACACACGTGGTTTGCCAGAAGTCAGAATTGACTTGATGGTAACTGGTTTTTTGTTTTTGTTTTGTCAGTAAAAAGCAAAGGCAAGCCATGTGGTGGTGGTGATGCTACAAAAGAAGCAGTCGTGATGCAAAACAGTGTTTCCCAAAATATATTCCTCAGACTCACTTCCCTCAGATGTTAACAAGTACATAGGAAATCTGACATCAAATGAATTTGAGACACAATGAATGCTATGCAATTCAATGGATTTCTTCACTGTATTAATTTTTCAAAATTTTAAGTTTGCTAGCATGCACCAGAGTCCTTAATATTGGGATGTCATAGGTGGAATTTCCCAAATTGTAAATGAAAATCATTTTTGACAATCATCTTTGGGCATTAGCTTTCCTTATGATGCACTTTCCCACCCAAACAAGCTGGTGTGAAAGAAAGGTTTGAGAAAACAACAACAAGAGGGTTTGGGGACAGTGACTTTCACTTTCTCCTCCATGCTTAACTTCATCATGGACACCTGATCTAGGAATATCGCTAAGGAAAGTGACATAGGAAAGGAGCTATTGGGATATGGTTGATGTTCCAGGAAGGGAGATGAAAGAAGGGACTGAAAATTGGGACAGATAGCTGTGGGTTTGATTGACTACATCACCTTTATCTGTGTAATCTTGAGCAAATGATTGAGCATTTGGTTTCTTTTTCTATAACATGGGGATGATAATTCTCTGCTCATATTAAGTGTGTTCAGTAAATGGCAGAGATTGTTAAGGAGAAGGGGGAGACTGAGGAGGGAAAATTGGCATGTCAGGAACACAGAGATGTCCATCTGCTACTCTTGCAATTCTTTATCTATTTTAAAGTCTTGGATTACTAGAGTTTGTGTATTCATACATTAGAAATTTAAGTCAGTTTTTGAAAATAATATGTGCATTGCCATTGGTGTGGGAATTTTTGATGGAAGACTGGGCAATCCACTTCCATAGAAATACCACCTCAGAAATACAAGGAGGGGTCACTATGAGTGGAATGAACTCGACAGCAGGGTTTTTTTTTGTTTGTTTGACTAATGTGCATACACACAAAATGTACCTGCTTTCTTGTTCCTCTAAGGAGTTCTGGTAGTGCTGTGCCTAAGGCATTTGACTGCTAACCAGAAGGGTGGTGGTGCAGACCCACCTGCCATTCCATGGAAGGAAAACAAAACAAAAAAAACAACCTTATTGAAGACAAGTGAATTTACTTACATAAAGATGTAATGCCTTGGAAACACAGTGGGGGTCCTTATGATTTAGAATCAACTCAATGGAAGTGAGTTTTGTTTTATTTGTTGTTGTTGTTTCCCTTATGCCTCTATGGTCTTACACCTTTGATTTTCTTTGCACAGCACTATCTTCTCTACACTTCCTCTTTATGCTCCTTTTATCTTCTACCTCCATTTCTGAATTCTAGCATCACTTCTTCTCTGAGACATTCTGTGGCATTTTGGGTAAGGTCAGACTCTGCTTCTCTTGTCTTCTTTACCACGTACCCTTGCAGGAGTACAATCATCTTATTGTAGCCTATATACTGTCATATCTCCCCAACCCTGGACACACAGCATAGGAACAAGAAGGATGTGCCACACTCATGGTGAGTGTGTTAGGGTTCCACTCAGGGCCTCCTCACCCTCAACAAACCTAAGTTAAAAAGAACATAATTAAAAAAAAAAAAAAAAAAAAAAAGCACTGTCATTGAGTTGATTCTGACTTATAGCAACCCTATAGAAATGAGTAGAACTGCCCCCAAAGGGTGTCCAAGACTTTAAATCTTTATGGAAGCAGACTTTCTCATCTTTCTCCCATGGAATAAGTAATGGGTTAAAATCATTGACTTTCTGTTTAGCAGTTAAATACCTTAACCACTGCACCACCAGAGTTCCTGAACAAATTAAGACAATTATCAATTTTCAGACATCAAACTGGACCACGTGATTTTTTTTTCTTTCTGATATGTGCATGTATTTGTATAAAATATCTTCCAGAGCTATGCATATTAAACCAAACCTAGTTGACATATATGAATTCCTGGGTGATGCAAATGGCTAACATTCTTAGCTGCTAACAGAAATACTAGAGGTTTGAGTCCACCCAGCTGTGCTCCAGAAGAAAGACCTGGTCATCTACTTCTAAAACATTAGTCACTGGAAACCCTGTGAAGTATGTTCCAACCCACATCGGTAACCATTATTTGTAATTAACATAACAGCAACTGGAGTAACTACACATTTAATGACTACATTTTATGAAAGAGTGTAAAATCATATCCATGTTGCTTCTGAGAACTGTTTGTAGAATGTGTGTTTATATCATCTTTATGAATAAAATCAACCCTGGGTCACAATACATCCTTATCTGAAAGAATATGATAAAATATAGTCACAAATTAAAACAGAGCAAAATGTGAGTCTGGAAGAAATGAGTTTGTGAATATTAAGAGCAATCAAGTATTTCCCTGATAGCCACACTCACTATGAGACCATTTTTCTTTGGATAATTCTACAATTTAAGGGGGCTAAGATTTAAACAGACTGAAAGAGATCATATTTGTGCCCATTCCAAAGAAAGGTGATTCAACATAATTCAGAACTTATTCAGCAATATCAATAACATCATCAAAAACCAAAAACCAAACTCACTGTCACTGAGTTGGTTCCAACTCACAGTGACCCCTCCTTGGGTTTCTGAGGCAGTATCTCTACAAAAATAGATTGCCCAGTCTTCCTTCACAAGAGTGGCCAGTGGTTTTGAACCACTAGCTTTCTGGTTAGCATTCAAATGTCTTAGGCACTACACCACCAGAGCTCCTAATAATATCACATGCAAGGAAAATTTTACTGAAAATAATTCAAAAACAACTGCAGCAGTACACTAAAAGAAACTGCCAGAAATTCAGAAGAGGATGAGGAACAAGGGGTTTCTTTGCTGATGTCAGATGGATATTGGCTGAAAGCAGAGAATACCAGAAAGATGTTTAACCTATGTTTTATTGAAATCTATGCAAAGATTTTCAACTGTGTGGGTCATAAGAAATTATGGATAACATTGCAAAGAATGGGAATTCCAGAACACTTACTTGTGTTCACATGGGATATATGCTCAGCAAATAATCTGAGTCCCTGGACTATATGAAGAACAATGCACAGGATGGAAGGAAAATGCATCAGTAGCCTGTGATATACAGATGACACAACCTTACTTGTTGAAAGTGAAGAGGACTTGAAACACTTATTGTAGAAGACCAAAGACTACAACTTTGATATGAACTACAAATAAACACAAAGACTAACGTCCTCATACCTGGATCAAAAGCATTATCATGGGAGAGGCGGGGCAGGATGGCGGACTAGGCAGAAGGACTGCACAGACCCTCTTCAACAAAGAAAAGGGAAACCAATAAATACAGACACAGAAGATAATCTTGGACCCCTGAGCCTTGAAGGAAAGGATGCAGATTTGGACTAAGCCCCAACTAGCAGAAGAATTTGCGTGAAAATACC
>NW_006921606.1:10785779-10798853 GCF_000298275.1 Orycteropus afer afer
TTGTAGGTGTATGGATATTATCCTATCACTGACAGCATTGTACTTCAGGACAGATCTTGAAACATCCTTTGTGATGATGAATGCCACGCCATTCCTTTCCAAACTGTCATTGCCGGCATAGTAGATCATATGGTTGTCTGATTCAAATAGAGTCACTATAAGTTGGAACCATCTCAATGGCACCTAACAACATCATATTCACTCAGGAGCCCTGATATATTCTATTAATGTCTTCTTCCATGGACAATCCCTCCAATGTTCCCCAGGAAATTGTTTCTCTTTTCTTTTCATAAGAAATCTAGAAGTGACTGCTTTCTAGAGTCCTAAATCTCAATTTCATCTGAACACCAGCTTTCCTGCATCCTGCATCTTTCCAATTGGCACCATCTTGATTGATCTAGGCACAAAGAGTTGATCCAGTAATAACACATGATAATTCTGATTCCCATTGACATCTATCAGAGTATACATGCTTTCTTGTACCTGGGACAGTGGGATTTACTTATGCATTGCTTTCTGACCAACCTGACTATAGTACTGAGTAGAGCAACTCCTAAAAAAATGTCTCAAATTTCAAGTCAACACAGTTCTCTCTTGGTCCTTATAGGTTCACTCTCAGAAGAAATACTGTTTTATCTTTTAACCTCTAATCAAATAATAATTTTAGGACATTTAATGTATTTCTTATATTTGTATAATTATTTAAAATACCGAAATGTTTTCAAATATCAGACTTTGTTGAATGTCTGTGCCTGTGCATGAAGAAAGATTCCATTGGTGAGGAAACCAAGGCTCACAGAGAATGAGCCATTAGTCCAAAGTCACATGGTTGTTAATGGGTGAAACTTCAATGCACACTCAATATCTTTAATTACAATTCTAGCTTTCTTATTATTGATTTTTTTTTTTACATTGGAATTCATTAGGAAACCCACCAAACATATCAAAGAAGACAACTTTTGGCTTTTTCCCAGTTAATTATTTGGTTTGGAAATATTTGCCATGATTTTTTAATAAGTCTGTAAACTGAAGACAGTGCTCTCTTTGCTTATCTGATAACTTGCTTATGAAAACTATCAATTTATCTGAGCAGTTGAAATCTTCAGACTCCAATGCAATGTAAGCATCAACTATGAGATCTTCCTGCCAAATCCAAGTCAGATTCCATGCTCGACTGAGAAGTTATTGTCTGATCACAAATGTATGTATACAGCTGTTCAACTAGTGATATGCATGAGGAGAAATAAAAAAATAGATGTCAACCCATGGATTCCCATATACAAAGGGCTTTACTTTAAATAATTTTAACCTGTAATCCTCTGAAATTTAGTAAAAGAGTCAATTCATGCTATATTTGAAATGCCCAGTGTAAAGATTTGCTGAGTTTTTATTACCTCACCCTCTGCCAGACCTGAATTATGTTCAATTCAATTTGCTTTGGCTGTTGTTATTTCTTAAGTGCAAGTAACACATACATGTAATTTTTTCCTTGAGAGTGGATTGCTCAAAGAACAAACAGCAATTCAAGCAAAAGCAGCCTGACTAAGGCAAAGACTTCAGGCTAGCACATTTAACAATAGCCCTGCTGCTGTGAATTGTCAACCCTCATGTTGCTTCAGGACAGGTCAGAGCAAGTGAGAGTCAGATCTGGCTTCGCCTTTGAGTCACAAGTTTATCAGAGCCTGCCTGAGGTCATTACTCTTGAGGTGACCAGCTTGTAACTAAGGAGATGCTACAAGCCAGCAGAGCCTGTCGTGTTCCATCTACTCTGCAGGCCTCAGCCTGTGTCTGCAGGTGTTTCTCTGTATTGAAACTCCCTGGGGAATCTTTGGCTTCACAGCAAAAGCCAGCTGAAGTGAAAGTGATTTGATTTGGATCCTATTACAGGCACTTTACCTCTTCTATTTCCGTGATAATAGCAGATTGGAGTCGATTATTGTACTGGGAGGAGAGTTAATGTGATGTCGAGAAACATTGGGAAAACTGGCACAAGTGGAGAGGGATAGAAAAAAAGTTGAGCACGGATTGAAGTCCATGGAGAGTCCAGCACAGCCACCAGGTAAGTGTCTGTTGTTGTTGTTGTTTTGTGCAGTGGAGTTGGCCCCGACTCATAGTGACCCCTCCTTGGTTTTCCGAGGCAGTATTACTATGGAAGTAGATTGCCCAACCTTCCTTCCAAGGAGTGGCTGGTGGGTTTGAACCGCCAGCCTTCTGGTTAGCAGTAAAATGCCTTAGGCACTATGCTACCAGACCTCCTAGGTAAGTGTCTGCCTTAAGTCAATATGGTGCTTTCCAAAGGCTAAAGGATCATCTCACTCGTTTATGCTGGTTAAGGGAAAGACAATGCTTTGGCTACTCAGCTTCATTGATCTCACTTTACTTGTCCTCCTAAACCTTTGCCCCTCACTCTGTAGCTCTCTTCAGGACACCCTTCCTGTCTGTCAACCCAGAGACTACAAACTTTGGTTTCCTCCTGTCTCTTTCCCAAGGGGCCAGCAGGAGCTACCTTAAACAACGCATTTCTGATAGTCACACAAGTCATAAAGAATATGAGCTGATGTTAGAAGAGTTGCTTTCTGTTCTTTCACAAAAGAGAGGGAAAGCATTAAACGATCTCCAGGCACTCCTATTAGGTAACCAAGAAGCCTGTAAAGTGATGCCTGTTAGGCCTCCTTCCTTGTGGTTTCCAAACCATTGTGTCCAATATCAGAAGGAGGCACTCTTGGTGTGATGTAGCAAATAAGATACTCCTAATAGAGTGAGTCTTGAAGCTCCCCTGAAACCTGTTCACCATCATAGCAGCACACAAGCCTCCACTGACAGATGGGTAGTGGCTGCATATGAAGGTCACTGGCTGGGAATTGATCCCAGGTCTTTCTTGTAGAAGGTGAGAATTCTACCTAGTAAGCCACCAATGTCCCAAATAGGCCCTACTGGAATTCAAACCCAGAATCTTCTGTTTATAAGACAGCACTATGTGCTTTAGTAAACTAAGCCACAGAGGCAGACTAGCATGGACTGGGAAGAAAGATCTGGTGATTTACTTCGGAAAATCCGTCAATGAAAACCCTATGGATTATGATGGTTTGAACCACAATCCATCTGGGCATGGAACAATACCAGGCAGCATTTTATTCCACTGTGCATGGGCTCTCCATTAGTGGGGGTCAACTTGAAGGGAGCAAACAACAACAATAGTGTGAGAGAACACATTGGAAGAGCCTAAACTCTAAAACTCTCAAAAAGTAAGTAAACATCATACTTGTTTGTCTCACATCACTGTCAAATTTATCTTGTCTTTAACTTGAGTTTTCACTTCTCCAAAGTGTTCATCATATACTTTTGTTTTCTGAGTGTTCCATCTTAATAAAATGGATTATAACTTTGAGAGCAGATTTTTGTTTCTATACAGTTATGTAAAATAGATGTAGGTAGAATGCCATTTCAAAGGGCGATAGAGGAAGGTGGAAAAAGAGAATCTTTTCTACCTTTGATTTTTTTTTTTAAGCGTGAAATATAAAATATGAAGGAGCACATGTTTCATAAGTTTACAAACAAAGCATATCCAGATCAAGAAGTAGAACTCTAGAAGCTCCCTCCTGCTCTGTGTTAGTGTTGAGCCAGCCTGAATGGTTATTTTCCTTTGTTTGTTGTTGTTGTTATGTGTTGTCCAGTCAGATAGAGATCCCTCCTTGGGATAGGAGCTAGCAGAGGTCCTTTCCTTTGTTTATTCATTTGTAAATGTGAGAATGTAGAAAATGCAATCTGATACCCATGAAGAAGGACAGATAAGAGAATTAGAATTTATGAAAAAATTACTAATATTTGTGGAATGGACTATTGGAAGAAATGTCCCCCAAATCATAACATAAAAAAAGATTATAAACTAGTTGCCATCCAGTTGCATCTGACTCATGGCAATTCCATGTGTGTCAGAGTAGAACTGTGCTGCATAAGGTTTTTCAATAGCTATGATATTTTGGAAATAGATCACCAAGTCTTCCTTCCAAGGTGCCTCTGGCTAAACTTTAACCTCCAATCTATTGTTAGCAGTGAAACACATCAAATATTTGCATCACCAGAGAATCCAAGTTGATAGTAAAACATCTTAATTTTAGCAGCTTTTCCCTATAACTACTTAAACAGGAAACATACAAATGGCAAGATCTTCATTTTATTAAAAATATTGTTTTGTTGTTGTTAAGTGCCATCGAGTCATTTCCTACTCATAGCGACCCCATGCACAGCAGAACGAAACACTGCCCGATCCCACGCCAGCCCCACAATCCCTGCTATATTTGAGCCCATCATTGCAGCCACCGTGTCAATCCATCTCGTTGAAGGCTTCCCCCTCTTTCGTCGACCCTCCACCCTACCAAGCATGACATCTTTCTCCAGAGAATGGTCCCTTCTGACAACATGACCAAAATAGGTGAGACGAAGTCTGGCCATTCTTGCTTCCAAGGAGCATTCTGGCTGCACTTCCTCCAGGACAGATCTGTTAGTTCTTTTAGCAGTCCACGGTACTTTCAGCATTCTTCGCCAGCACCACAACTCAAAAGCATCAACTCTTCTTCGGTCTTTCTTATTCATTGTCCAGCTCTCACATGCATACCAGGCGATTGGAAATATCATGGCTTGTGTCAGGCGCACCTTTGTCCTCAAGGAGATATCCTTGCTCCTCAGCACTTGATACAGTTCCTTTGCAGTTGACTTTCCCAATGCTACACGTCATCTAATGTCCTGACTGCTGCTTCCGTTGGCATCGATTGTAGAACCAAGCAACGTGAATTCTTTGACAACCTCAATCTTCTGTCCATTTATTGTGAATTAAAATATTATGAAGTACTATTTATAGAGATAAGGAGCTCTGGTAGCATAGTGCCTAAGGCACTTGACTGCTAACCAGAAGGCTGGCGGTTCAAACACAACAGCCACTCCTAAAAAAGAAGGTTTGGCAATCCTACTTCTGTAGTGATACTGCCCCGGAAACCCAAGGAGGGGTCACTATGAGTCGGGGCCAACTGACAGCACGTAACAACAACAACATTTATAGAGCTAGGTAGTTAATTTCTGTCTGTAGACAATTAGCTTAGTTCCTCTGGTATTTTCTAGTGCAAGAGTTCTTAAGAGTATGTATCAGGATGATACAAAGGTATTACTCTTAAACGATTAATCTTCAAATCTTTTCCACATCTAGCATTAAACAGGTGATACATCACCATGTAATGTGTGTATTTTTGCATCTCTGTGTAACTATTGCTCTACTTGACTTTCATTACAGAGTGGAATATACTTGAAGGTGCAGATGTGAGAGAAGCTGTCTGGATGCCCAAAACCCTGCTTCCTCCCAGCACCATCTTGGGAACATGGGAAGACTACATTTCCTAGCAACCTTTATGGTCAACTTGGGCCATATGTTTAGGTTATGACAAGCAGAGTTGGAAAGAAGTTTGTCTACCCCTACTTATTACCAGTCAGATCACTATTATAGCATACACTGAATCATTACTTTCAGACTAGATCATGTGAATAGAGAGTCGGCTATATCAACCAGTCTTAAGGAGCTCTGCCTCTCATGAAGACTGACACACTTCATAACTACAGACAGAACATCACACCTAGAGCCATAATGGCCATGTGTATAAAATATCACTGGACTATAAGAAAGGAATTATTTTGTTTCCTTGTCTATCTAAAATGGAGATATGAAAACAATGCATGGAAAAGTGACATCTGAGGAGGAATTCAACAGTTGGAAATAAAGAGTTAGGGAGTTTCAAGAAATATGAAAAAAAGAAAATAATGATAAGTAACTTGAGATAAACCAAACTTAAGCTGCAGTCTCTTGGTTTCAAATTCTCCCTTTCTGTTCTGGTGATGGGACTGACTGAAATTTTATTTCTCCTTTGTCAGTGGACTTCCTGATAAGCATTGATAATGGGGACACTAGAGGGATCTCTGGTGGCATAGTGCTAAGACATTTGACTGCTAACCAGAAGGCTGACAATTCAAACCCACCAGCCACTCCTCAGAAGGAAGACTGGGCAATCTACTTCCATAGAGATACAGCCTTGGAAACCCAAGGATGGGTCACTATGAATTGCAATTGACTCGACAGCTGTGAGTCAGTTTGAGAAGGAGACTAGGAGGCAGAAGGAGCAAAGAAGGGATATTCTCTTTCCTCTTTTGCTGCTTGTCTTTGTCAGGGATGCCCTAGCAATGCATTGTATTCAGGTCTCAGCTACTTTCTGAACCCCAGAACTAGTTTTACTTGAGAGATACCAGCACTACTGGAGGAGAATCAACCTCTCAGAAAATTACATTCCAGGTCTATGAAGTCTCCTCTGCTTCTGTTTTATGACACTAGCCTGCTTTCTTCCTCAGCCCAATTGGTGACAGTTGCATCCTGCTGTTTTTACCTCTGCATTATCTCATTTTTCCTTTATGATCTTTCAGTCCTCCCACACAAGCATAACAAATATTAAGTGCTTGTTGTTGTTGCATGCTGTTAAGTCGGACCCAACCTATAGCAACCCCTCCTTGGGTTTCTGAGGCAGTATCACTATGGAAGTAGATTGCCCAACCTTCCTTCCAAGGAGTGGCTGGTAGGTTTAAACCGCCAGCCTTCTGGTTAGCAGTCAAGTGCCTTAGGCACTATGATAGCATATTAAGTGCTATCTCTTGAAATATCTAGTCTGTTTTTTTTTCTTTCCTAACTTAATTCTGGATTTAGGCACTGATGAGTGCCTAAAATATGTCTGCCACTGACTAAACATTTACTGAGTGATTGATCCTAGAAAGGTAGGCTGACACTGTATATATGGAAACCAAAAAAAAAAAAAAGGCTTCTCTATCTTTCATTTTCTTCCTTTGTGAAAAGAAAATATTTTCCCGATTTGTGGAGATTCAATATGAACTACAATTATTGCATCACATTAACTTATTTAAAAATGGCAGCTATATCATGAAAGAGAAAGGTGCAGAAATCCTGAGGAAGGACTGGAAGGGTGTTCTGGTTACCTAGTACTGCTCTTACAAGAATACACCACAAATGGGATGGCCTTAACATACAGGAGTTTATTCTCTTACAGTTCAGGAGGCTAGAAGTCTGAGTTCAAAGTGCCAGTCTCTAGGGGCTGTGTGAAAGCCCCTCAGCCTTGGGCTTCAGCTGTGCCTGTTGCTCCTGGCCCACTGAAGCTAGAGACATATCTTCACTCAGGCAGCTACTGCCTGCTGAGGCTAACAAGCCCAAGATCGACAAATAAAATGCTAGCAAACCACACGGTAGGCCACTAATTCAAGTCCATTGAAAGTCCCAATGGCAACAGAGCATGGCAGACTGCTGAACAACGACACTGCTATATGCAGGGTCCAAGCGTGCCATAAGCTAGGGACCTTTACCAAACTGCTTCTTATATACAGGAAGCAGACCACATCCCGAAAGCAGCTACTCAGCTACTCTCATACATTCCACCATGGAGTTAATTACCTATCTTACCATGGGGAATAACTATATCCAGCTGCCCAGCCACTCAACAAGGCCTAGCTAAATTGACACACAAATTTAACTGTCACAAAGGGGTATGAAGAAGCCAAGGTCATGATTGGGAAGAGAAATAGTGAGGCTGAAACTTCCATTTTAGGTTCATGACTTTGGAAGCAAAATCAGCTAATACAGTTCCAAGTGCACAGTTGTGGGTATAGAACAGGAAATTGAGGAAAATGAGAGTGAGGTGCTGACTAATTAGTAAATGTGAAATTGTATAAAGAAGAAATACATGATTTAAGAGAGTGAGAGAGTAATCGTTAAGTGAGTCTCTGTTTCTGTTGTGTTACTTTGGATTCCTATAAGGATTCTATAGGAGGTAATAATGGTCAACAAGAGAAAAAGTACATCAGTGAAAGAAGGGACAGGGATAGAACACAGAATCACTCAAGGCCAATTCATCATTAAGAAAGGATTAAAAGGACAAGATGGCAAATGCCTATATAGGACTACACTATACCCTAGGATAATGAATGGCTGGAGATGACTCTTTGGGACTTCTTAAAATTAATACAGATGTCAAGGAAGAGGCAGAATGATGTAAGCTTTAGGAGTGAAGTAATTTATGACATTTTGGAGAGTTTTTAGCTTGATTTTTCTGTAATATCTATAAGAAGGTCAAGGACAAATACTCCGTACATGTTATTTTTAAAATTAAATGGTTTCTTAAAAAGCAGATGGGTATGGTTGCTATAAATCAGCTGAATACCATATTAGCATGATGTGGGGTGTTGTTAAGGGCATATAAATAAATTTACTGAAATCCATGGTTAAATGCTGACTTTAGATTATATAATATAGTCTGTATTATAGTTAAAACAGTGTTCAGTAAGAAGGCTTTTTTTAAGTATTACATCATTGATTTTTTTTGTTCCATTTTGTACAATAGCTGTACACCTTCAATGTGTAAGCCATTGTGATCATTTTATGGCATTGCATACTAATAAAAAATAGAAGGAAATGATTAACAATATTGACTGGATATTTAAACATCCAGTAAGGTAAAAGTATAAAAAACAAAAGCAAAAAGCATATGACAAATTGAAAAAAAAAAATTCAATATCAGAAATTCTTAATAATGATTATTTCTTGGAATAAAGGGTAAAGGAAGGGAATGATGCTTCTATTTCAAACTATATCCCTCTATATTTTTATAATGTTCAACATAAACCCACTATACTAATTAAAAAATATTAATACATAATTTAAAAGAAAAGTATTAATAAAAAATGATCATTTGATCTCCATAGAGGTATATTGCTTTCTCTTCTGTCAATTTGAACATGAAGATATAACAATAATAAATATCTATGAACCCAATGAAAGAACCCCAAAATACATAAATCAGACTTTAAAAGAGTTGAAAATCCAAATAGATGACTCCACACTCATAGTAGGAGACTTTAATACACCACTTTCTTTGAAAGATAGAACTACTGGAAAGAAACTCAACAAAGATGCAGAAGAGCTAAACAACACAATCCACCAACTTGGCCTTATAGATATCTATAGAGCACTTCACTCAACAGCAGCACAATATACATTCTGCTCCAGGGCACATGGAACGTTTTCCATGATAGACCATATGTTAGGCCATAAAGCAAGCCTTAATAAATTTAAAAACATTGAAATACTGCAAGACATCTTCTCAGATCATAATGCTATCAAATTAGAAATCAACAATAGGACCATCAAAAGAAAAAGAGTAAACACATGAAAACTGAACAACACCCTCCAAGAGAAAGACTGGGTAAGAGAAGAAATAAAAATAGAAATTAAAAAATTCCTTGAATCAAACAAGAATGAAAACACAGCATATCAAAATCTTTGGGACACAGAAAAAGCAGTGATCAGAGGCTAATTCATAGCAATAATTGCACACATCAAAAGAGAAGAGGAAAATCAAAGTTTAAACCAACATCTCCAACAATTAGATAAAGAACAGCAAAAAAAGCATACAGTTATAGAAGAAAGGAAATAATCAAGATTCAAGCAGAAAATAATGAAACAGAAAATAGAAGGGCATTAGAAAAATCAACAAGATCAGAAGTTGGTTTTTTGAAAAGATCAATAAAATTTACAAACCTCTGACAAATTTAACAAAGGAAAAGAGGGAGAGGATACAAATAACATGAATAAGAAACGAAAGGGGTGACATCACAACAGAACCAACTGAAATAAAAAGGGTAATATCAGGATACTACGAAGAACTGAGGAGCTCTGGTAGCATAGTGCCTAAGGTGCTTCACTGCTAACCAGAAGGCTGGCGGTTCAAACCCACCAGCCACTCCTCAGAAGGAAGATTGGGCAATCCTAATTCTCTAGTGATACTGCCTGGAAAACCCAAGGAAGGGTCGCTATGAGTCGGGGCCAACTCGACAGCACATAACAACAACAACAACATGAAGAACTGTACTCCAACAAATTAGAAAATCTGGAAGAAATGGACAGATTCCTAGAAACTCATCACTTACCAAAACTAACACAGACTGATGTGGAAAAGTTGAATAGGCCCATCACAAAAGAAGAAATTGAAAAGGTCATCAAAAAATTGCCAACTAAAAAAAGTCCTGGCCCAGATCGTTTCACTGGAGAATTCTAAAAAACTTTCAGAGAAGAACTGATACCAAACCTACTCAAACTATTCCAAAACATAGAAAAGGATGGAATCCTCCCTAACTCATTTTATGAAGCAAGCATAACTTGATACCAAAACCAGGAAAAGACATCACTCAAAAGGAAAACTACAGACCAATATCCCTCATGAATATAGATGCAAAAATCTTCAACAAAATCCTAGCCAATAGACTTCAACAACATATCAAGAAAATCATTCATCATGACCAAGTGGGGTTGATAGCAGGTATGCAGGGAAGGTTCAACATTAGAAAAACAATCAACATCATTCACCACATAAATAAAACAAAGGAGAAAAACACATGATCATATCAATTGATGCAGAAAAGTCATTTGATAAATTCCAACACCCATTCCTGATCAAAATTCTCAGGAAAATAAGAATAGAAGGGACATTCCTGAACATAATAAAGGACATCTGTGCAAAACCAACAGCCAACATTATTCTCAATGGAGACAGACTGAAACCATTCCTCTTGAGAACAGGAACCAGACAAGAATGCCCACTATCACCACTTCATTCAACATTGTATTGGAAGTCTTAGCCAGGCCATAAGGCAAAAAAGGGAAATCAAAGGCATGCAAATTGGTAGGGAAGAAGTCAAACTATCCCTATTTGCTGATGATATGATCCTATACCTAGAAAACCCAAGAGACTCAGTCAGAAATCTACTGGAACTAATTGAGAGATTTAGCATTGTGGCAGGATAAAAGCTCAATATTCAAAAATCAGTTGGATTTCTCTACACCAGCAAGGAGATTGCTGAAAAAGAAATAAGGAAATCAATATCATTTACAATGGCTACCAAAAAAATAAAATACTTGGGAATATATCTTACCAAGGACACAAAAGACCTCTACAAAGAAAACTATACAAAATTACTTCAAGAAACCATAAGAGATCAACATAAATGGAAGAACATCCCATGCTCATGGATAGGAAGATTGAACATTGTGAAAACGTCAGTTCTACCCAAAGCAATCTATACATTCAATGCAATCCCAATCCAGATCTCATAAACATTCTTTAGGGATATGGAAAAACCAATCACTAACTTTATATAGAAAAGAAAAATACCTCAGAGAAGCAAAGCATTTTTGAAGAAGAAGAACAAAGTAGGAGGTCTCACAATGCTGGTTCTCAAAACCCACTATACAGCCACAGTAGTCAAAAGTGCCTGGTATTGGTTTAATGACAGATATATAGACCAATGGAATAGAATTGAGAACCCAGAAATAGATCAATCGACCTATGATCAGCTGATCTTTGACAAAGGGCCAAAATCCCTTAACTGGGGAAGAGAATGTTTGTTTAATAAATGGTTCTGGCAAAACTGGAGATCCATTTGCAGAAAAATGAAATAAGATCTGTACCTCACACCATACACAAAAACGAACTCAAATGGATCAAAGACTTAAATGTGTAACCTAAAACTATAGAGTTCCTCAAGGAAAACCTAGGGGCAAATTTAGGGCCCCTAATATATGGTAGCTCTGGTAGCATAGTGGCTAAGGCACTTGACTGCTAACCAGAAGGCTGGCGGTTCAAACCCACCAGCCTCTCCTCGGAAGGAAGGTTGGGCAATCCTACTTCCGTAGTGATACTGCCTCGGAAACCCAAGGAGGGGTCGCTATGAGTCGGGGCCGACTCGACGGCAAACAACAACAACAACAATATATGGCATGAACACACTATCAAGCCTAACACAAAATACACAACCAGCAGAAGAGAAACCAGATGATGGGGACCTTTTCTAAATTAAATTTTTATATGCTTCCAAAGACTTTTCCAAAAGAGCCAAAAGAAAGCCTATAGATTGGGAAAAAATATTTGGTAATGACATAACTGGCAAGGAACTTATCACTAGAATTTATGGAAAACACCAACACCTCAATAACAAAAAGACAAACAATCCAATTCAAAAGTGGGCAGAAGATATGAATAGACACTTCACCAAAAAGGATATCCAAGTGGCCAACAAACATATTCAAACATATGAAGCAAACATATTCAAGCATATGAAGAAATGCTCATGATCACGAGCTATTAGAGAGATGCAAATCAAAACAATGAGATACCATCTTGCTCCAGCACTAGTAGCGAAGTTCAACCACACAGAAAATAACAAATGCTGGCAAGGATGTGGAGAGATTGGTACTCTCATACACTGCTGGTAGGACTGTAAAATGGTACAATCATTGTGGAAAGCAGTATGGCGATTCCTTCAAAAGTTGGAAATAGAAATACCATTTGACCCAGCGATTCCATTACCAGGTATATGTCCTAAAGAAGTGAGAGCCATGACAAGAACAGACATATGCACACCCATGTTTATCACAGCACTATTTACAATAGCCAAAAGATGGAAACAACCTAGGTGTCCATCAACTGAGGAATGGATAAACAAACAATGGTATATACACACAATGGAATACTATGCAATGTTAAAGAATTATATAAAATCTGCAAAACACCACATACCATGGATGAACTTGGAGGACATTATGCTGAGTGAAATAAGTCAATCACAAAAGGACAAATATTGTATTAGTCTGTTATTGTAAAAGTCAAGGAATACTTTATCTATTGGAGGACATTTTCTTTGTTGGTTACCAGGTGTGGGAGGGGAGTGGAGGGAACACTAATAGATAGATAGATATAAATATTGATTTGGGTGAAGAGAAGGGCAATGTACCAAATGTGAGGGATCAATATAGTGGCATTGAGGAAGAGAAAGACATAGAGAAGGGACCATAATTGCCGGGGACTTCAAGCTCAATTGCCATAATATACTATACAAAACATTGTTCCACCTCCTACTTTGGCGAGTAGCGACTGGGATCTTAAAAGCTAGCAAGCTGCCATCTAGATGCAACGATGGGTCTCT